>NC_053492.1:240655101-240955101 GCF_905171775.1 Rana temporaria
TAGCAATTCTGCCTGCGATCCTAAATCGCTGTGTGTGAATGGGGCCTGAGCCTGCCTAGCTTATCCTAATGTCCTGGTATCTGGCAGTTCAGTTCCTGGCCGGTGAGCTGTACTTGACCCACTGACTATTTCTTGACTTTTAAAGAAGAAATCCAACAAATTCCCAGACCTTTTTGTTTTATTTCTATCATTATAGTCTTGCAGGAACTTGCATAGTTTTGTGTCCTTTTATTAATCTCCTGTTCCAGGTCTTTAATTGAAGATATCATGATGGTCATGCAATGTATGCTAAATACTTAGATATTGTGTAACCAAAGTTTTAAGTGCGTCAATTTTGAGCGTTATCAGCAACATTCCTTCTCTCGATCGCTCTCTCGATCGCTCTCTCGATCTCCCCCTCTATCTCTCGATCTCTCGATCCTGCAACCCCTCTGGTATATTTTTGCCATCCCATACAGTGCTCTTTCCACATAACTTTAATTTATCAAAATTGCTTCTACAGAGGGGGCGTGGCTAGCTGCAGAACAAGCTGGCTGCACTGTGAGGGAGCTCCATAATCACGGACATCCCTGAGCAACACACAAAGCAACTATAAAGCCCTGGAGACATACCTTGAATCTGGACAGCAGCAGGAACGCAGTGGACATGTCGGCCAAACGAAAAACCAGAGAGGGGCCCCGAAAACTGAGTGATTTCCTCGGTCCGTCCAGGACACAGGGGATTAAAGATGGCGCTGTCTCCCCCCCCTCCTCATCTCAGCACAGAACACGACATAGCTGACTCAGTAGAGGAAGAGGTGACACACAGTGGACAGCAGTGGAATTGCACCCCTTATGCAGAAAATGAACTAACAAGCCCTCTTAAACAAAAAAGGAGAATTTCTTCTGATGAAGGTAATAATCACTCACTAGGTGATAAATATATATCAGACACAAATCCGTATGACGAGAAATTGAATGCAATTCCCACAGCGGGACAACCCATTTTGGATTCTACCATAAAAGATATGATAATTTCCCTTAGAGGCGCACTACAATATGACATGTTAAATTTCATGCAGAAATCTAAAAAGGAAATTGATGCGCCAGGAGAAAGAATGGACTATGTAGAAAATAAAATGGGTGAATTCACATCTGCACACAATGAAATGGTCGATTCGCACTTTGAATTAGAAGATGAAGTTCAGCGCCTCAAAATGAAAATGGCGGACTTAGAAGATCGCGCCAGACGCAACAACGTGAAGTTCAGAGGCATACCCGAAAATGTTAAACCACCAGAACTGAAACGCTTTATTAAGGATATGATTAAAAAATTCATTCCACCAATCCCTCAACAGGAGCTAGAAATAGACAGAGCTCACAGGCTACCTAAACCGCCTCACATCTCAGAAAAATTGCCAAGAGACGTTATAGCCAGAATACACTTCTATGAAGTGAAAGATCAACTAATGCAATTCGCAAGACGAAATTCCCCACTACCTGACCCATACACAGGTATCATCTTGTATGCAGATCTTTCCCAAGAAACGATCTTAGCACGCAAAAACCTTAACTCAATTACCAAGATCCTACGGAATCACAGCATGATTTACAAATGGGGATTCCCTACAAAAATACTCGTAGACCATAAAGGCACCTCATACTCGATCAACAACTTGGAGCAAGGTCTGAAAATCTTGCGCTCATGGGGCATACTACCAAAAGATGACATCAACATATCGGATAAATCCGCACCTGGAAAAATGTCTCAAGACTGGCAGAAGAGTCACAGATGAACCCTCTATACATGGTAAGATAATATGCCCTGTATATAGTGACATGCTGCAATGTCTGGAGCTGAAAACCCCTCTAAAGTTATATGTCCAGGCTTTTCTCTTTGAAGATCAGGGATCCAAATACCTCATTTACCCCATATTATTTCCCTGTACCCCCTGGAAATTAGTACAAGTTCAATGTACACTAGAGTTGCCCTGCAACTCTTTCATTTTTTCTTCTACTTTCTTCTGTTTGTGTTACAAGACTATGTTTTACTTTTTAGTTTCTTTAAAATCACTTATACTGAATATTTGGTCCAACACCACCATCTACTGGCAGGAAAATATATCTACATCAAAACCATTACCTTTACAAACTATCTGTATAAAACATATTTGACTACCTACGGCAAATGCACAAGTAACTACAATGAATCTTAAGTCCTTTCACATTCAGCGAAAAGAGTTTAACAGTCCTTACAAAAGAAGAGCTCTGTGGACGGATGCCCTAAAATATGATTGTGACATCATGTGCATCCAGGAGACCCATTTCGCATTAAACAAAACTCCCAAATTCAACCATCATAAATTTCCTCATATCTTCACATCCAGCTGCAAAAAAAAAGAAAAAAGGAGTGATAACAGCAATTAAGGACACTATCTCTTTCAAGCAGATCAACCTAATAACCGACAATCAAGGCAGATACATAATTTTGGTGGCCTCAATAGACCATGTAATCTACACAATTGTAAACATCTATGCTCCCAATAAAAATCTTCACCAATTTATACGGAAGGTTCTCAAGAAAACAAGAAAAATACAGGAAGGAACTCTTATACTCTGCGGTGATTTCAATGCACCCATGGACCCCGTTTTGGACACATCCAAGGAAGGAACTATCTCCAGAAAAGGTTTATCTCCCATCTTTACCTCGGAAGACATGTATGACGCATGGAGATGCCTGCACACAACAGAAAGGGACTTCACTTTTTTTTCACAGGTTCACAAATCCTATTCTAGATTAGACCACTTCATTGTCGACAAGCTTCTCCTGCCAAAGATTGTCAAAGCTGACATCCACAATATAACCTGGTCCGATCACGCACCAATCACACTTGAAATCAACCAAGGGCTATCTTGCTCCAATAGCTACATATGGAGGAATAACACCTATATTCTTTCGCAGGAGAATCACTTGTTGGCTCTGAAAAAAAACTTGGAAGAATTTTTTGCAATTAATGATAAAGAACCGATAAATAGCACTACTCTATATGGTGTACACATAAAGCCTATGTTAGAGGTCTCCTTATACAGACAGCAACAAGGGGGGAAAAAAAGAAAACCAATACGATAAATAATATCTTAAAAGAAATAACCAAATTAGAAGAATTGCACAAAAAACAATCCCAAGATATTAACCTAGATCGCCGACTTACTCAACTAAGATCTGATTTGAGAGCCATTCTGATATCAGATCAAGACAAAATTTTAAAAAGAATGAAAATTAACTACTACTCCCAGAACAACAAAGCAGGGAAACTACTAGCCTCCCAACTCCGCCAACGCCAAATAAAGAATAAAATCCATAAACTAGCACACCACACCTCCGGTAAAGTAGTAATCAACCCTCAAGAAATAGCAGATACATTTGCACAATATTATGAGTCACTATACAATCTAAAAGAGGAAAGCAATACACCCCAACCTAACCTGGAAAATATAGCAAAATTCCTAGATAATATAAAATTGCCCAATATTGACCCTATAGACTTAGAACAATTGAATAAACCAATATCACCTGAAGAAACCCTTAAAGTAATCAAAGAATTGCCCAAAAACAAAACAGGAGCTGACGGCCTATCAGCGGAATATTACATAGCCTTTAAAGAAACTCTAGTTCCATATCTAACTAACATGTTTAATCATCTAGCTAACTCTAAATCTTTTCCCAAAGAACTATTGGAAGCAATAATAATAACAATTCCGAAGCAAAGACCCCTCATCCCCTCTCAATTATAGACCAATTTCATTATTAAATTCTGACCTAAAAATGTATGCAAAAATCCTGGCCAACAGATTGATAAACATTACCCCCTACCTAATAGGACCAGACCAAGTAAGATTTACTAAGGGGAGACAAGCACCAGACAGCACTAGAAGAATCCTTAACTTAATTGACCAAATTCACACTGATCGAACTCCCTCCGTACTTTTAGAATTAGATGCTGAAAAGGCATTCGACAGAATGCACTGGGCCTACATCTCCAACTCTAGCCAAATTTGGATTTCATGGATTTATCCATTCGGCAATTATGGCACTATACTCTCAACCTACGGCCAAAGTATTCACATCAGGTGTAATCTCTAAAACGTTCTCCCTTACTAACGGAACCAGACAAGGTTGCCCATTATCCCCATTAATTTTCTCCCTAGCAATAGAACCACTTGCAGAGTATATAAGATCAACCCCCGACATCAAAGGTATAACTATAGGACGATATGAACATAAAGTAGGGCTATTCGCAGACGATATTATACTCACATTATCTAACCCTACTTCTTCCCTGCCAGAAGCTCACAAATTATTAGAAAGATTTGGTGAGGTGTCGTATTACAAAATAAATCAAAACAAGTGTTATGCTCTCCCTATGAACATCCCTATGATGCTAATTAATACTTTACGCAAAGAAAATAACTTCAACTGGGACAACTCCACAATAAGCTATCTGGGAATACAACTCTCCTACCCACCAACCAAAATATACGAAGTTAATTTTCCCAACCTTTTTAGAAGTAGTCAACAAAGACCTACAAAATATACAAAAAACACAACTTTCCTGGGTGGGGAAAATAGCTGCATTTAAAATGCAAACCCTCCCTAAAATATTATACTATTTTAGATGCTTACCCATCCCAATCCCTGCCAAATTTTTCATACAACTGAATACAAAACTTAAAAAATGCATATGGAATGGGAAAAAACCCAGAGTGGCATTCTCCATTTTAACAACCAGAAAATCTTTAGGAGGGATGAACCTACCTGACATCAAAAACTACTACTATGCAACCCTATTAGATCAGATGAGATATTGGTTCAACAATAGGGAAGATAAACTATGTCTAAACATAGAAAAACAAGTCACAAAAAGACATGACCTGTATGCCCTAGCAATAGCTTACGCTATACTTCCAAAGATTAACATTCCCAACTTACTTAGTATCAGATCCACATTAATAGCTTGGAAACATATACTTTCAAAAACTAAAAATATCCAAAATAAAATAAAATTGATACCGACAGGTGCACTCAACTATTGTAGAATACGTCTAATTGTAGATGAATGGGTTAAGGAAGGTTTTCATCTTTACGGAAATCTACCCTTACAATACAAAGAGATCACTCTAACCAAACTGAGGAAACACCCCAGACTAAAAGAGTTCAATCTGACTGACCCTGTAGAAATCCCCTTAATTATATGGCAATTTTTCACCCGCCAAAATCAACAAATGATAAAGGGAATCTCTCTCTTTTACGATCTACTATCTACCCACCCATTTGACAACAAAAATGCACACATGATTAAGTGGGAGAAAGATTTAAAGCAAGAATTTACCTGGGACCAATGGAAAAAAGCAATCCATATAGCTAGCAAGTCATCAGCATGTATTGAACACTGGGACAATGCACAAAAAATAATAAATAGATGGTACCTGACCCCATATAAGTTAGCGAAAATATATCCCTCAACGTCTAATGAGTGTTGGAGATGCAACGATCAGATAGGAAACCTTTTACACATATGGAGCTGTAAAAATCTACATAGCTTCTGGAATTCAATTACTTCCTTTATAGCAGATCTCACAGGCATCCTAAATAAACTAAACCCAGCCACAGCTTTACTAGGTATCAATCTGGATATCTATCCTAAAGGATATAGAACAATTGTATTCCACACACTAGTAGCAGCAAGACTCGCTATAACCAGCCTGTGGAAATCCAAAGACACGCCCAACTTATCGACAGTTATAGCTAGAATCAATATACAGGCCCAATACGAATTAATGCTGGCTTATAAAAATTATTCCATTACTACGTTCAGAAAGAAATGGTTAGCTTGGACCACCCATCCTAGAGCATCCAAATACTTAAGAGTGTAATATTTAATCTATTGTCAAGTTTGAAATACGTCAAAGTCAGATATATGCTTACCCCAGCTGTAAAGTATTATCCTGGACCTACTTTATTGATCTGTGTAGCAAGTTTTGTTAAGTTCATTTAATTTCTGTATATATGTGTGTATATATACGTATATGTATATACGTGCATACATTTTCTGTTTATTTATGATTTTCTAGACACAAATAGTTAACTCAATTGGAGGCCTAGCCATGCCTACAGATTGAACCCGATAGGGGTAGGCTGGTACAGGCTACCAAGCACTGTATATTGTTATAAGAACAATCTCATGAACCAAGGTAACTCGGTTGGTTACTAAGGATTAATGTGACAATTTTAATCTGTACTGTTAAGTAAATACTTTTAATAAAAATATATTTAAAAAAAAAAATTGCTTCTACAGAATGTTTCAGCAGATGATGCCTCAGAATCTTTGGTGTATATCTGCATGATTTTTAATTGTCTTCTGTTTTATCCACCTTGTGATTTATAACATTGAGTTCCAATCCTAATGAATCTTTGCTGACTCCTGTACCAATATCATAACATGTAATACCAAAGGTTTGTTGTCCATTAGTATGTTTTGATCTAGCCCTATTAGGAACACCTGGCTAACCACTGTATGTTCCTACCAATGTAATTTAAATACATGCTGGTATTGTGCACAAAACATTCGGTCTTGCGCCACAGGTGCGATTATATCCCGTTAAGCAGAACATTAATTTATAGATTTACTCATGTAGCTTGTGGTAGGGCACATAAATTGCATTCAACTATATAGGGTGCACAACTAGACCTCTCAGAACAAGAATAGGTGAGCATTATAAAGATGCCATCAATTTAAATGCCAAGAAAAGCAACATGCTGGCAAGATGAGTTCCTGTTGGGTCTGACGTGTCTTTAAAATAAGTAAGGGGGGGGGGGTTAACTTATATTCTCTCCTAGGTGGGATGCAGCATTGGTTAAGACTGTTGATCACTCGTTTTTTGTTTTCAGTGAGAAGAGCGCAAGTGACGGTCGGTCACCGGCTTTGCTTTTCTCTGCCACTCCAGCACACACTAAAGCATTGGGCGGTTGTATGGGAAGGAGCAGCTGACTCAGCTGCTCAACAGCTCACTTGGAGTCTGAGCCAGCCGCCAGGCATCTGGGTGGATCCTACATTTTGGATCACTCCAGAGCCGGGACCGGCTGAGTCATGTCAGCCCACTATCGGCTGAATACAGGTCACATGAGTACTGAACTAAGCACAGTTCTTTCACCCATAAGAAATGGGGCCTAAAGAGCTTTTGCCCTACTTCTCTTTTAAATCCCACAGGGATGGTGACATGTATTGGAAGCTACTCAAACAAGAAGTCTGGTGGATTTTTACTTTATGCACTAGGATACCATACGGGTCACAACCATAGATGTGACGTGGATCTTTTGAGGTAATGATTCAAGCCATCGTGAAGCTATACATATATCAGTACTAGGGTTGTCCCGATACCACTTTTTTAGGACTGAGTACAAGTACCGATACTTTTTTTCAAGTACTCGCCGATACTGAATACCGATACTTTTTTTTAAATGTGTCCCCAAATGCAGCCATGTCCCCCCACAAATGCAACCATGTCCCCCCACAAATGCAGCCATGTCCCCCCACAAATGCAGCCATGTCCCCCCACATATGCAGCCATGTCCCCCCACATATGCAGCCATGTCCCCCCACATATGCAGCCATGTCCCCCCACATATGCAGCCATGTCCCCCCACATATGCAGCCATGTCCCCCCACATATGCAGCAATGTCCCCCATATATCCAGCCATGTCCCCCCACATATGCAGCCATGTCCCCCTATATGCAGCCATGTCCCCCCTATATCCAGCCATGTCCCCCCTATATCCAGCCATGTCCCCCCTATATCCAGCCATGTCCCCCCTATATCCAGCCATGTCCCCCCTATATGCAGCCATGTCCCCCCTATATGCAGCCATGTCCCCCCTAAATCCAGCCATGTTCCCCCTATATGCAGCCATGTCCCCCCATACCTAGATGCCGCCGCTGCATGGTTAAACAGCGTGCGGGGAACATCACAGCTTTCATTTGAATAGCTGTAGTATTCCCTGCTGCGCCGCGTATAGACACTCCCCCTTGCTCGGGATTGGACAGATCCCGAGCAAGGGGGAGTGTCTATACGCGGCGGGAAACACTACAGCTATTCAAATGAAAGCTGTGATGTTCCCCGCACGCTGTTTAACCATGCAGCGGCGGCGTTGTTGCGGTATGCGACGGGGTCGGCGGCGGCATTCGTTGCGGGGATGGGTGGGGGCAAGTATTCTATTTAGGTATCGGGGGTATTTGCGGGAGTACAAGTACTCCCGCAAATACTCGGTATCGGTCCCGATACCGATACTGGTATTGGTATCGGGACACCCCTAATCAGTACACAATCTATCTTTATGGTTTATGACAACCTAACTGAATTTTGATTTATACACTGTATATTTAAGACGTCTATTTTTATAACTGATATTTAAAGTGTGAATAGGAAGAATCCAATGGGTGTTCACTGCCCACTTCTAGATTGCTAGCCATGCACTCATCTACAAATTTATAGAAACAAATCAAATTCATGAGCACCAAATTGTTGTGTCTTGTGTCCAAATACTTGTAGTAGAGAAGATAATCCTTGCAGTATGTATAGTGGAAATTTATTTAATCAGAACTGGAATGTCACTTTTAAGTTTGTATGCTATTTAGTTGTATTTTAATGTGTGCATATAAATAAAAGGTAAAACTAGTCCTCAGTTTAATAAAGCCTAATTTTAAATACTTTTCTAGGCTGCTCATGAACGGTTAGCTGAAAATGACAGCCATGAGCTTTTACTCTTGTACAACATGTCTCAAGAAGCTGGCGTGTGGAAGGATCCAGTTCTGAGCGACATACTTAACAGTCAAATCCAGGACCCCCTCCAGGGTAACAACTTTAATTTTCTGATTATTTCTGGGCTCTAGATATCTAATGTGTAACAATATGCACTGTTAAACTAAGTTTCATCATCTATAACTCTTCTTCAGTTATCTTTTTTTTTTTCCTAGACTGGACAACTAATTCCCATTTTCTTAGCTTGTGTGAGCCAAATCATAGATCTAAATCTGACATTGTGTGATACCAAGGGCATACAACCAAGCTTAATTTCAATTAAGATAATTGCACTGACGGACAGAATGCCAAGGTTTCCTTTCCTGTAATCGTGTGGTATTGTGTTTCATGTGCGGGCTTAAGGCTGAAATACAGCACTGCATATTCACAGAACCTGTAAGGTTACTGGAAGTGATAAATTGTTCTGTTATGTATTCATGATAAAAGATAAGCTTATGTAGTTTGATATTGCTTGTGTCTAGAAAAGTGACCTCTGAATTGCGTTAACAAGCAGCGCAACACTTTTTAGGTGTGGTGGTTTTTTTTTTTTTGTTTTCCAACACTTTCCTTTGGACAGTAACTAGGATTGCTTTAGTTTGAGCATAACCTGAAATGTACTAATGACAAGCAAATGGTGCTGTTTTTTTATTTTTTTTTAAGAAATGTACTGAACCACCGAAGTCCAAAGTGTCATGTAGAAACAGCACCAGGACTCCGCTTCTCCTGTGGGTCCCAGCTGGCAAACCAGGTCCAGCAAGAAGCTCCTCTGTAGTAGCTCTCTGTTCCAGTGACTATAAGGCCCCTTTCACACGGACGGCTGTTTTGCCACAGTTAAAAGCACGGTTATTTTCTGTGAATACAAGACTCTAGGCACAGCGATCAGCTGCATTTGTACAGTGCGATTAGCAGCGTTTACATGCGGTTGCATTTAGCTGCGGCACAATATTGAACTGTGTTTGGTATGAATCATGAGGGGGAACTCCACGCCAAATTTTAAATAAAAAAACAGCATGGGTTCCCCCTCCAAGAGCATACCAGGCCCTTGGTATGGATTTAAAGGGGAACCCTACACCGAAAAACCGGTGTGGAGGTCCCCCCAAGAGCCATACCAGACCCATATCCAAGCATGCAGCCCGGCCGGTCAGGAAAGGGGATGGGGGCGAGCGCCCCCCTTCTGAACTGTACCAGGCCGCATGCCCTCGGGGGGGGTGTGCTTTGGGGCACCTTGTCCCCATGTTGATGAAGACAAGGGCCTCCTGGTCGTTGGTTGTCAGGGGTCTGTGTGCGGGGTGGGTTTATTGGAATCCGGGAGCCACCAGATCCCGACCCCCCCCCCCCATGTGAATGAGTATGGGGTACGTCGTACCCCTATCCATTCACCTGGGGGAAAAAGTGTCAAAGAAAACGCACTACACAGGTTTTTCAAGTAATTTTATTAGGCAGCTCCGGGGGTCGTCTTCCAACTTCTCCAGTCTCTGGTTCCTTCTGCCGGGCTCCTCCGCTATCTTTTCCAGCTCTTTTGCTAGCGGTGGCCCAGTCTTCTTCCTTCCAACTTCGGGGGTCTTTTTCCAACTTCTCCGCTCTCTTGCGGCGGCCCGGTCTTCTCCGTAATCTTCTTCCCTCTTCGACGTTGACACGACGCTCCCTCCCGCTGTAATGCCTGGTGCGCAACGATTTATATAGGCATTGGGCGTGGTCACCGGGTGATATCACCCAGCGACGCCACCCCTTATGTCACCCGGAGCATGATGGGACTGTGATGTCATAAGAGGCCTATATAAATCGTTTCTCAGCGCGCACAAGGCATTACAGTCAGTCAGTCAGTCAGTCAGATCAGTCAGTCAGTGTCAGCGGTGGAGTAGGGCGCTTCGGACCTTCCGCTTACGAGCCTGCTTCCACCCAGACCTGGCAGTCAGAGACCAGGCAGCTGCTAGGCTAGACGCTCCATGAAACAAGCTCCCTGGAACCTGGAATCAGCATCTCGCTCTCCACAAGGACTCCTCTCCTCCGCAGGTAAGACCCTGCCTCTCAGGGCCTGATATCCTGGGGATCCTCTGACGGCCGTCCTTATCAGGGCAGCCGTCACACAGACCCCACACTGCGGCTTTCTAGACTACTTTTCGCCGGCATCTATCGCCCGCACGGCCACCCGCTTTCTGGTGGTCCCAAATCACCCCCCCTGGGTGTATTTCCGGCGTTTTTGGGTGTTTTTTCACCCCCGCGCCAGCCTGCTTCATCTCGCGGCCGCCGCACCTTAGGAAAGTCCGCGGCTTCAGCCGCGGCCTACCGGCGCACCGCTCGTTTTTACCTTACCCTTAATTCCTAAGCACAGTTTGCTTTGGCTATTCACCCCCACATCCCCAGAGGCCCCCTGTTCAGCAACTTTATCGGTAAATAGCTTTTTTACCACGCTGACAGCCCCCCCCCAGCCCGGGTCCTGTGCTTTGCCTGGCAGCCATTATTTTGGTACACCCCAGCAGCAGTGACACCCAGCATCCCCCCCCCCTTTTTTTCCCCTCCACAAGCCGTTAGTTTTTTGATCCAGGGTTTTGTGCCGATCGCCGTCAGGGATCAGGAAGGAATTTTTTTTCCCTGCCGCAGCACATTGGCCAGCTTGCCCAGGGTTTTTTTTGCCTTCCTCTGGACCAAAAACCAAATCCCAATCCCCTTGAGCTAGGATTCTCGAATCCTCTCTCACCCTACGCCCGCACCCCAGCCCTTGGTGACTGGCAGCAATGGTTAAGTTGCGTTACTCTCCAGAAACCATTTGGGGTCTGAGACAATTCGCTACTACATTGCCTGCCGCCACCACAATAGCTTTAAAATCAGATCAACTTTTGAGGTTCGATCATCGATCGATCATCAAATATTTCAATCATTCAACACAGCTCAAGCACATATCATGTGCTTTGCTTAACACTAGATCAGCAGTTAAACACCGATCAGAAATCCATGATTTCTTACTTCAATACGATCTAGACTGCCTCTTTATTACGGAAAGTTGGCTGTCGGACGATTGCAACACCATTCTCGGAGAACTGGTGCCAGCAAACTATCGCATCTTAACGGAAAATAGAATAGGGCAAAGGGGAGGAGGACTGGCGGTGATTCATAAGTCGCATATTGCAATCATTAAACCGGTCCTCCAAAATCCTCTACCTTTTATGGAAACCCTTACGCTTCAACTTCAAGCTCACTCTCAGGAGACTGTTCATATTCTCCTCTGCTATAGGCCCCCTGGGCCAAAATCGCAGTTGATATCAGCATTAACGGAGTTCATTTCCACCTACACCCTTAGCGGTAAGCACCTTTTGCTGCTCGGGGATTTTAATTTGTGGGCTAACTCCTCACAGGATCCCATCGCGGATGCCTGCATCAACCACCTGGAAGGATTTGGACTTCAACAACTTATACACGGACCAACGCATGTTTCAGGTCACACACTCGACCTAATTTTCAGACAAAATCTGAAAATTAACATTGTGGGAAATGAACCTTTGCCATGGACAGACCACCATGCAATCAGCTTCATAATCCCCAGAACTCCATTAGTCAGGAAAGTACCCAAGCCGGTGACAATACACTGGGCTAGATCTCAGAGGAAGCTCCACTCGGAACTCTTCAGATCTACCCTGGGAAACCGAATTGGGGCTATTCCTCCTCAATTAGCAGCCTCAGATACTTTGGATGCCATTAATGCAGCTCTGCTACAGTCAGCCGACTTAGCAGCACCAAAGCGCAAACTCCGCAGCCGGGAAAAAAAGTCCAGCTGGTTCAATAACCAACTGTCGCTATTGAAGCAAGAGCGCAGGA
The DNA here is from genome assembly GCF_905171775.1 of Rana temporaria. Lineage (NCBI taxonomy): Eukaryota > Metazoa > Chordata > Amphibia > Anura > Ranidae > Rana > Rana temporaria. The sequence continues at coordinate 240,667,750 of NC_053492.1, forward strand.
GAGCGGAAGCCTCCTGGAAAAGAAGTCCGTCAGAAGACCATCTCAACATCTACAAAGCAGTAACTACGCGCTACCACAAGGAAATTTTCAAAGCCAAAAAACTTCACTTCTCCAGGGTGATTAACAGCGCAATGAATCGCCCTCGCGAACTCTTCAGGATGGTCACCCAGACCATGAATCCGGGATGTCTAGAAGTCCCCACTTCAGACACCCAAGAGTTCTGCAATGAACTATCGGATTTCTTCATCGACAAAATCGAGAAAATTCGGGTAAGTATTCGGCAAAACAATTCTCCACTCAGCCCCGTCTTCAATCAAAACAACGACCGAACGCCTCTACAATCAACTAAGTTCACTTTGGAACCCATCTCCATCGATACAACAAAAAAATTTATTGGCCTGCTGCGCAACAGCACAGCACCGAATGACATCATTCCCACCAAGCTACTGAAGGAATGTGCCGACATCCTGGCGCCTCCGATCACGCAGCTTATAAATCAGTCATTTAAGGAAGGCATAGTGCCTTCCCTGCTGAAAGAGGGCACAATTCTGCCGATCTTGAAAAAACCTAATTTGGATCCTATGGACCCAACTCACCGCCGTCCCATAACAGGTCTAAATGCTCTGTCCAAGATAATGGAGAAAGTGGTGGTAAATCAGCTGCAACAGCATCTGGACACCCACAACCTACTCGATCCATTTCAATCCGGGTTCCGTCCCGGACACGGGACAGAAACGGCCTTACTGAAAATATGGGACGATGCGCTTGAGGCCGCAGACGAAGGAGAATCATGTCTCCTGGTTCTGCTGGACCTAAGCGCTGCTTTTGACACAGTAGACCACAAATTGCTACTGAGACGACTAACAGAAGTCGCCGGAGTCTCAGAAGATGCCTTACCATGGTTCTCCTCGTTTCTTGGAAACCGATCACAAACAGTGAAACTGGGATCCTTCACATCTGAAAAACGCACGGTGACATGTGGGGTCCCCCAAGGATCCCCCTTGTCTCCAGTGCTGTTTAATATCTATCTTCGTCCTCTCTTTGATATTATCAGTAGCCATGAACTACTTTATCACTCTTATGCAGACGACACGCAGTTGTATTTTCGCATCTGCCACAAAAAGGATCATCATCTAAGATTAGAGAAATGTCTCTCTTCAATAGAAAACTGGATGTCTAAGAGTTATCTCAAACTCAATAATGCTAAAACAGAACTCTTTATCTTTGATGCCAGGCGGAAGAAACCACCGACAACAAACTGGACACCATCTCCCATTCTGGGACAAATCATCGCACCTAGCTCCAAAGTCAAGAGTCTGGGAGTCACGTTTGACACCTTCATGACAATGGACGCACAAATAGGGTCCGTAGTCAGCGGGGCGCACCATTTGATGCGCCTACTACGCAGACTGATTCCATTTATTCCTAAAGAAGACGTAGCAGTCGTGGTGGGAACAATCGTGAATTCCAGACTGGACTATGCAAATGCCCTTTACCTCGGGCTACCCAAGTACCAAATCGCTCGTCTCCAAGTCGTACAGAATACGGCCGCCAGACTGGTGACTGGGAAAAAATCTTGGGAATCAATCTCACCTTCACTGAGATCCCTTCACTGGCTGCCAGTGAAGGACAGAATTGCATTCAAAGCACTCTGCCTGACACATAAGTGCATCCATGGGAAGGCTCCTAGATATCTATGCGACAAGATCAAACTGCACAATTGCAGTCGCATTTTGCGTTCCACCGACCAAAATCTGGTCAAGGTTCCTATAACCAAATACAAGTCCAAAGGAGAAAGAAGGTTTGCTTTCCAGGGCCCCAGGCTTTGGAATGCCTTACCAACCAGCATTCGGTTGGAGCAAAACCACCTGTCTTTCAGAAGGCAGATCAAAACCCTGCTTTTTTGAAAGGCATGAGACTTAATCAACAAGCGCCCAGAGGCGATTCAGTTCGCATGTGCCGCGCTATATAAATTTTTCATTCATTCATTCATTCATTACAGCTGGAGAGATCGTTGAGTCAACATCGGAAGAAGAGAAGAGGGAAGAAGAGAAGAGGGAAGAAGATAACACAGAAGACCGGGCCGCCGCTGGTAAAAGAGCTGGAAGAAAGACAGCGGAGGTGCCCAGCAGAAGGAATCGGAGAGTGGGAGAAGTTGGAAGAAGACCCTGCAGTGTGCCCCCTGCCCCAAAGCACCCACCGCCCATGTTGAGGGCATGCGGCCTGCTATGGTGCAGGAGGGGGGGGGTGTCCTTTCCTGACCAGCCGGGCTGCATGCTCTGATAAGGGTCTGGTATGGCTTTTGGGGGGACCCCCACGCCGTTTTTTCCGGCGTAGGGGTTCCCCTTTAAATCCATACTAGACCCAAGGGCCTGGTATGCTCTTCGAGGGGGAACCCAAGACGCTTTTTTTATTTAAAATTTGGCGTGGAGTTCCCCCTCATAATTCATACCCAATGCAGCTGACACAGTGCACTGCGGTTATGTGCAGATAGCTGCGCCAAATCGTTCCTGGACGCAGTAAATTTTATTTTTTTGTATCTGCACCAAACCGCAGAAAAACGCAGTGTGTGAATGGGGCCCTAGGAAAGCATTGTGTGCTTTTAGCTGCGGTAGATAACTTGAGAATACGCAGCTAAAAGCACCATTCTATCCGCCTGTGTGAAAGGGGCCTTAACACAGTGCAACATTGTGTTTACATGGGAAGTGGTATCACAACACTTTCTGGCAGACAGTATGTGTGTGCTTTTACCACCTGAGTGTCAGATGCTCACGTTAACAAACACAATGTCATTCAGGATTTCAGCTATTGCAAAGCTTATAAAATGTCAAGTGATCCTGCCAGGGACTTACTTCCTGTCCTTAGGTGACAACACCACTGTATCTCAGCGGATCAGTGTTTCTTGCTCTAGAAAGGGAGTAGATTTTGACTACATAATACCTCTCCCTCTCGTGATGGAAGGTGCTTTTGAAGTCAACAGAGATAACTAGGGGCATTGCTATCTGATAAATTCCTGTTCTCTCTTCCTTTTCTCTACAAACCGTTATCAGCTCACAAGATTTACTGTCTGAGTGGATATTGCTGAACAGATACAACAAAATGCTTCTAATTGTATGTTTAACACATCATAAGGGAGCATACAAAATTATTAGGGTTTATTAGGGTTTACTTGCTCCTTTTTAATGTTGTAATAATTTTCTCTAAAAAATAGTTTTCCTGTGTGCGTTGGCAAAAAAAAAAAAAAAAATGCGAAGGTAGTGCACTATTTTTTGTTAGCCGTAGATTTGCATTGCTGTTGCTAGATCTACAAAGACTTCTTTATCAAAGAGAAGAAAAGGTGGCCCTCATCAACCCAGTGCATTAGTATGTAGATGAATGTAGCCAGCCACACACCCCCTGCTGCAGCCATGATCCTGATTTAAATTTGCTGCCAGTGATGGCCTTTCCTCTAGAAGTGATCCAAGCGGGTTCTAGAAATGCCTGATGACTTTTACAGGACATGGAAGGGGGCCCCCTCGCCGTTCCATTTCTGGGCTCTGCTGTGCGATCAGGGAGCCCATGTGTTGTATTCTGTCTGACCGGCTAAATACAGAGGATAAAGAGGCAAATTTATACCTGCCCCCCACTGTGAGGAATGAAACACCAAGAGATGAAAATTTCCTCACCTCTGTTAACCAGCTTGTAATCTGATCAAACCAATCTGGGTTTGATCAGATGCTGTTGAGGGCAGAGGAGGGATCTGGGGTCTAATAAACTCCAGATCTCTTGGTAAAGAGTACCTGTCACTGCTTTTGAAGCAATAAAGTGAACCCTTTTTTTTTTTTTTTTTTTTTAAAGAACAATGTAAAAAAATACATAAAATTTAAAGCCCTCCGCCTGTTCGTGCTTATGTGCAGATATGAACGTGCATGTAGGTCCTGCATGTGTGAACTGTGATCGCACACCACACATTGAGGTATCTCCACAAACGTCAAAGCAATAATTCTAACACTAGACCTCCCATTTTGAACTCTTAAACTGGTGGCCTGTAAAGGCTTTTAAAATGTCTCCTATGGAGACTTTTTAGGTTCAGCAGTTTGTTGCTATGCCACTGGCATGCGTAATTTTTGAAGCGTGACATTTTAGGTATCCATTTACTCAGCATAATGGTCTTTATATTGTACCAAAATTTTGTTTATGTGCACTAAAACTTATTTAGTATTTTTATTCCTGAAAATTTTGCCCAAATATCGTACGACATAAAAAAAAAAAAAAATGCAATGCCCACCATTTTTTTCTCCATGCTTTCACAATATATTGGGGGTGTTGAGGAATCTTCTAGCAAGAACATGCAAGATTTAATACGTATGAGAGAAATGTCAGAAGTGGTCTAGACAGCAAGTGATTAAATGGCCTCATTGCCCTTTTTGTTTCATTTGCCTGAAGTTTTGGATGGAAAGGTTTGCTTTAGGCCCCTTTCACACTTGTGCGACTTGTGTTACAACTTGGCACCCATCCACAATTGGGGATAACGCCCCTAGCGTTCCTCACAACCTCCCAGGTCTATTGTGACCAACATAGAAAATTTGTCCTGTGAGTCCTTTGGGCATCTGGACAATCACCTGTATGTATACACATCAGCAGGTCTTGGACTTCACCCAAGTTCCACTACTCGGGAGCGTTCTCTGTGAAGCTATTATTATTTACCTTCTTTTGCATATTTATGCATATGAACAACGCTGGGGAGATCCACATCTACTTTTATCAGCGAATGTCAAATCTCGCATAATATCCACTCCTGAAGCCCCTGATGATGGTTTGATACAAACCAGAAACACGTCGGGCAGCATCTACCATTTAGAGAGTTTTTTTGATGTTACAGTTTACGTTGTGTATTGTGTTATGTTCTGTTTTTTCTTTTTGCCATCCAGCACACGCATTGTTTTTTGGTGATTCCATATGAATATGGAATATATTTTATGTCTTTATGTACTTGGGTGCCGAATGTGCGTTCAGAGCCAATGTCAATAGGTTCACCTTGCCCTAATAAACATACTTTTTATATCTATATTGTGTTTTGGCCTTCAAAGTCCCACTCGGGGGGGGGGGGGGGGGTATATCTCTCTTTTCGTATATATTAGGGATGTGGCCAATATCCCAATCCCAATTGGGATATCCCAATATCCCAATTGTTGGATTCAGTAGCACCTCCTCCTATATCTGTGTTACAACTTGGGACTGTAACCCCATAGATCTGTACATTATACCGTATACCCCATAGATCTGTACATCATACTGTATACCCCATAGATCTGTACATCATACTGTATACCCCATAGATCTGTACATTATACTGTATCCCCATAGATCTGTACATCATACTTAAAGGTGCAACGGATCGTCGCCTCCGGCGTAGGCTCTTTACCACGTGATCAGCCGTGTCCGATCACGATGTAAACAGGAAGAGCCGTTGATGGCTCTTCCTCACTCGCTTCTGACAGACGCGAGTAGAGGAGAGCCGATCGGCGGCTCTCCTGAAGGGGGGTTCGCGCTGATTGTTTATCAGCGCAGCCCCCCCCTCGGATGCCCACACTGGACCATCAGGGAACGGCAGGAAAAAAAATAGATGCCTATTAGTGCTAACAAGCTGAAAATTTGCTTGGGCAGGAAGGTGCGTAAGTGCCTGGTATGGAAGTGGTTAAATCTGACTTTAATGCGAGTTGCGGTCCATAGACCTCAAGTTTAGACAGGCATTCCCTGAAATCGCAGCAAAATTATGTCCATATTGGTGACAAAATCGTGGTAAAATTGCGCTACTTTCAAGTCGCAGCAGTGTGAAAGGGGCCTTGGGTTACATAATAATTGCAATAATTTGTGGTTTATTAGTGATGCACAATATCCTTATCACAGTATTGTTTTTACATATATGCACGTGTCATGTTTTGGTTTTGTGGCTGCTGTGTAGCATACTTCTGAGGTTCATTTATTTTAAACCGCTGTATTTCTATATCTAAAACTGACCTATGTTTTTCCACAGCCGATGGTTTTCTGTGTTTGGAGGGCCCATTGCTACTGGAGATGCGAATTAAGCGACTTCTTAAACTCGGCAAAGTGGCTGAGGCAACATCCCTGGCAAAATTATGCTCCGACCACCCAGAGATGAGCAGGAAAGGGCACTTCAAACAGCTCTACCTGAAATGTCTTTGTGCGGCCTCACCAAACATAAAGCTTATAGAAGAGGTCTGTGTTTTTTTTTTATTTATTTTTTTGCCTACAATATGCCCAGCTCTTTCTCCTGCTAATCGTTTTAGGTTTCTATTTGGCACTTTGTTGAACAAAATCATATATTCAAAGTTGTGGACTTTCCCAAATAAAGGGTATCTGCAGTAATTTTTGCTCTAAAGTGGTTTGAATAGGAACAATTTGTTTTTAGTAATTTTTTGTTTTGTGAAAGAATTCTGAATATGAATTACTTTAATTCTGAATAAAAGAAAATAAACTTTAATATGAATTCAAATGATTTGATACCTGTATACACCACTTCTGAACCTATTCCTAGACTTGGCAACACAACATGTGCTGCTATTGTTGGAAATTGGCCCTATATTTTACATGCTTTCTGAGCCCTGTCATATGTCTGTTGTGTTCTTTTTGTTGTGGATACATATACTAATTTTTATTTTGTATTTTTTTTCTGTAGATTGCCAAGGTAGATTGTAAGGATGCATTGGAAATGATCTGTAATCTGGAGTCAGAGGGGGATGAGAAAACCTCACTTATACTGTGTGCAGCATTTCTGTCCCGACAGCTACAGTTTGGGGAAATGTACTGTGCATGGTAAGTTTTGAACTAAATGAGCATTTACAAAACTTTTGAGCGAAATGCTAAAGTAAAGTTTTTTTGAATATTTAAATGAGTGGGAAAGTGCAAAACTAAAGTGGGCTGAAAAGTAAATAAATTTAACAGATTTCCCCTATCCGCAGTATACTGCGTGGATGGACAAATCTCTTGCGGTGCCTAATGTATTCTGACAGCAGCTGCATCTGGTTGGATTTGGTGTCTGAAAAGTTTCTGACCAGCTCCTTCTATTTTTCAATTTGTGTAGTGTATGGCCAAATTCACACCGCACCCTTTTTAGTATGCACCATAAGGTACCTGTCTAAACGTCCTGTCCTTAAAAATGCACCTCTATTACAATTTGTTTTTATTTACACTTTTGGCATTGAAGTACAGCTGTGGTCAAAAGTTTGGAGAATGACACAAAAATTAACTTTCACAGAGTCTGCTCATTGCTTTTAGATCTTTTTGTCAGATGTTACTATGGTATACTGAAGTATAATTACAAGCATTTCATAGGTGTCAAAGGCTTTTATTGACCATTATGCAATATTTGCAGTATTGACCCCCCTCCCCCAAGACTTCTGCAATTCGCCCTGGCATGCTGTCAATTAATTTCTGGGCTACATCCTGACTGATGGCAGCCCATTCTTGCATAATCGATGCTTGGAGTTTGTCAGAATTTGTCTGTTTTTTTTTTTGTTCACTCGCCTCTTGAGGGATTGAATAAAAGTTCTCAATGGTCTGGGGAGTTTCCTGGCCATGGACCCAAAATGTTGATGTTTTGTTCCCCAAGCCACTTGGTTATCACTTTTGCTTTATGGCAAGGTGCTCCATCTTGCTGGAAAAGGCATTGCTCGTCGCCAAACTGTTCTTGGATGGTTAGGAGAAGTTGCTTTCGGAGGATGTTTTTGTACCATTCTTTGTTCATGGCTGAATTAGGCAAAATTGCGAGTGAGCCCACTCGGCTGGGAAGCAACCCCACACATGAATGGTCTCGGGATGCTTTACTGTTGGCATGACACAGGACTGATCGTAGCGCTCACCTCATCTTCTCCGGACACTTTTCCAGATGCCCCAAACAATCGGAAAGGGAATTCATCAGGGAAAATGACTCCAGTCCTTAGCAGTCCAATCCCTGTACTTTTGCAGAATATCGGTCTGTGCCTGATGGTTTTTACTGGAGAGAAGTGGCTACTTTTCTGCCCTTCTTGACACCAGGCCATCCTCCAAAAGTCTTCTCACTTTGCATGCAGATGCACTCACACCTGTTTGCTGTCATTTCTGAGCAAGCTCTGCACGGGTGGTGCACCGATCCCGCAGCTGAATTAACTGTAGTAGACTGTACTGGCCCTTGCTGGCCTTTCTTGGGCACCCTTAAAGTGGGTGTTAAGCCAAAAATAAAAACCTCCCTTTCTCTCTGTAACATAACGTTATGTGCCCCTGTGCCTGTGTTAAATTAAAAAAGATGCCAGTCTGTACCTATATCAGATATTCTCCTGGTGCTCCAGTGACTCCTCGGCTCTCTCCTCTGCCTGGCTGACAGCTATAGCGGGTGGGCACTCCCGCTGACCTCAGCTGGGGGGGGGGGAGCCTAGGAGTCACATGAGCGCTGGGAGACACTCTGAAAAAGGTATAGATCGGCATCTTTTTTGTATAGCATAGGAACATTAAGTTACAGGGCGGATGGGAGGTTATTATAATAGCAGGAGGAGAAGGGGCGGGCACTGACACAGAGCAGACAGGGAGGGTGGTGGAGGACGACAGAGCAGGGCTGCGGATGATGGAGGTGCGTGAACTGTCCAGTGTCAGGTCTCGGCAGCCATGATAAACTGTGGTCAGTTTACAGGGGGAAGGGTATAGGCAGGCAGGATCATAGTTTTTTTTAGGTGATGGAATGCTGTAAGGGAACAGAATCGGTTTATTTTGATTTTACTTATTAATTTATTGGGATTAAGTTAAGTTAATTTTTATGGCAAAGAGGGACTTTGCAATTACAATTCATCTGATCGCTCTTCATAACATTCTGGAGTATATTCAAATTGCCATCATAAAAACTTGCACAGCAGTCTTTGAAAATACATTTTTGTGTCGTTCTCAAAACTATTGGCCACAGCTGTACTTGAGTGGCCATGTAATCTGGGCCTTTTTAAGCAAAGAAATACAGCTACTGTTGGCAAGTACCATAAAGTCAGTAAGTTGATTTTCAGTGCCAGGTTATTGGCATTAAAAATCATCTCTAACTTTGTCTATATTACCTCGGCCTTATTTCTTTGCTTCTTAGATTTGGGTGGTTTTAAAGTAAAACTAAAGGCAAGATTTCTAATTTTACAGTACAGGACACAGGCAGTATAAGCATACTTCATGTTTTTTTAAGCATGTATGTTCAGGTGATTGGACACTGGAAAAGCTTTAGAGGACATGCCATCTGGGTGCCTCCCCTATAACTCTACCACTCTGCGAGTCCACAGATTGTGTTAGTGTCTGAAGGTGATGAACTATTGGTGGGGGTAGCTAGGATCAGATTTGGGTACCCTAAAAATATTTATTTTATTTTTTATCCACCCTGGTTGCAGGCGAACAAGTTTAAACTTGTAGACTTGGCTTATGTTTCCTGGTGCAAGGCTCAGGATGTCCATCCATGCTCCTTCTCAGTGGTTTGGATTTTGGACTTTCTTCAACAGTATGTTGAGCAAAAGCTTGCCCTGGTAATTTTAGGCCCCATGTACACTGCTGCTGCTAAACTGACGTTCAGAGGCAGTTGGGTGCTTTTTTTTTCCAACTGCCCCTGAACTCATTCAATTTTATTTTATGTGTACATGTACACAGGTTCGTTTACTGTCGTTTTTAGGCAGTTGCGTTTATAGGCCTTTTTCTTTAAGGCAAAAACATAAGTTCAGACGCTGACGTTTCAGACGCTAAACTCGGTAAACTGTGCTTAGCCGCGTTTCGTTTATAAGCGTTTTCTTGTTTTTGGCCATTTAAAAAAAAAATTAAACGTAGGTTATCATCTGTCAAGTGAAATCGTTCAGGAGAGGTTGTAAAAACGTCCCGTGTACATGAAGCCTTAAAGGGGTTGTAAAGGTTTTGTTTTTTATTTTCTAAATCGGTTTCTTTAAGCTAGTGCATTGTTGGTTCACTAACTTTTTCCTTCGATTTCCCTTCTAAGTGTTTTTTTTTTTCTTTGTCTGAATTTCTCACTTCCTGTTCCTCCTCAGTAAGCTTGCCCCTACCATCCGAGCGTCTCCCCGCAGGGATATAGTCCCAAGGGAGGGGGCGAGCACGCTTACTAACCCCCAGCCAGAACAGCTCGGATGATGGGGGGTGGCAAGCTTACTGAGGAGAAACAGGAAGTGAGAAATTCGGACAAAGCAAAAAAACATTTAGAAGGGAAAATCAAAGGAAAAGGTCAGTGAACCAACAATGCACTAGCTTAAAGGAACCCATTTAGAAAGTACAAATCAAACCTTTACAACCCCTTTAAGGGCCAGGTTTCTGCCCTGACGATCTTCTACTTTTAGTGCACTCCTAGGGAGGCAAGGTTTCTTCCCTGGCAAAATAATTTCAATTAACTCCTTCCATCCAGGGTATTTTTTTAATGTTGTGCCCCCTGTTCTCTCCTCGTTGCCATTGCGGGAGCTGAACTTGGTTATGTCCGTCCCCCAGAAGCCACCATTTTTAAGCATTTGTGATATACCCCTACTTACAGTGGTAGTTGTTGGCGCTTGTGGCCTTGTCTTAAGTCTCCCTATCTGGTCTTGCACAAGGATTAGGTGATTCTCCTTCCTTCTGAAGCTAGTGTCTGATTTGCACCTGACATTGCTCTGCCTTCTGTCTGTCCATGGCCTTCCTAATAGGAAGGTATCCAAATTTGTTGCATGGACAATATTAAGAGTACTACTCTCGACTGGCATGGTCTTTTTAATAAAGATTGGTAGTCTCTACACCAAGTTTTGTGCATCGGAGTGCTCCTCATCTCTTGCGTGGCAATCAAAACACATTGCTGTAGGGCTCTTGTGTCCCAAAGGATCCCCAGATAAAATGCTGGGTCTCTGTTAAAGGTACACCCTGCTGCGGATGGAGCTCATCCAGAAGCTTTTGTAAGACACAACCACCAGGCATTAGATCTTTCTTCTGTGGCTGTTTATTATTATTTGTTTTAAATAAGATTCTCCAAATGCCTTCCCTTGTATTGCCCTTAATCAGATGCTTGTTCTTGGCAATAAAGCTACTTTTCCTTTTCCCGGCTATAGACACTTTTGCTGAACAGGTTTGTGTACTTAAATCCCTAGAACCATGTTGGATGGTCTATGATCTTTTCTTCTGGTGCCTTTTTTACCAGTCTGGGGTTTGTTTACCTTTTTCTTTTCTTACCCTTGTATTCCTTTCGGGTAGGCTAACTGTGGGAAATATACCCTTATGCTCAGCTTGTCAGTGGGGTCAATTTGCAGTCCTAAAAGGCTTTTACTGATGTCAACATTACTTGGATACTTCTTTTGGCAAAATTGACTATCTGACTAGGCAACTTCCTTATCAAACTTTCTTTCCTTGAATCCCAAGGGTTGGAAAAGGAAGGTTTTGGTCTTCCTGTGTAGAGCAGCTGGTCTTTTCTTGTAGACAATCTTGTCTCTAGGTCCTGCATATCTGGTACCTGTCCCAGTGTCTTGACTACATTATGCTCTTTCATCCTAATCCGATAAATATGTAGTTCTACCTTTTTTGGCTGCGTTTTTGGTTTCCCAGCCTCTCGTTGGTTCAGACTCTGTGTTCCCTTGGGTGTATTCATTCCACTTTGGCAGTGATTTCCTTTATTCTGGTTTTGAGCATCAGGTTGATGATCTTTTGTGGCCTCCCCTTGGTTGTTGGCAGCTTCTTCTGCCTTGTGTGGTCCAGATTCAGGTATTTGCTATTCAGGTCATTCTGAGTTGAAGACAGACCAGTCCCTAGGCTCTCCATTAGGTATAATAAAGGTATCTCCTGCGCTCAAGGGTTATATAATGGTGGTAGATGTAACACAGGATTTATATGCTTCCAGGTATGTGCTCAGGCCTTGCTGCCCTCTAGGGCTCGGGGGAAATCAAATGGAAACGCTAAGAAAATTGAAAGAGGGCGCACCAGCCTTGTGCATTACTTAAGTGAAGTTTATTGATATAAAAGATACTCGCAAACAAAACTTTAATAAAAGCATATCCGTGTCCACAATGGACGCAAAGTGGCCGTGTCAGAGACTGTTCCCAGCAAGTCTGAGGAGGTTGACGCGTTTTGAGGGCAGACCCCTCTCTTCCTCTGAGCCAATTGGCTCTCGGGAAGCTCAATTGACTCTTGGGAAAAGGGGATCTCCCCTAAATACATCGGCCACCTGGAAGGTCCTCTGGCTTGCTAGAAACAGTCTCTGTGACCTGGTCGCTTTGTGTCCATTTTGAACCCTGATATGCTTTTATGACCAATTTTGTTTATGAGCATATATCATTTTATTTTATATCAATAAACATTACTCGGGTAATACGGAAGGCTGGTGCGCCCTCTTTCTGTTTTCTTAGTGTCTTCATTGGTGGGTTTTCCACACCTTTTCAGTTGGGCTGCTTTTGGACATCCCAATAATATCGAATTGCATGTGTATCTGAGTTTACATGTCAATGGACAAGAGAAAATAAAATGTTTGCACTTACCATGAGGGGCCAGCTACTACCCAAACATTTGTTACCATAATGCGGGGGATGTATTCAGGTAAAAAATGTTTAGGCTGTAGAAACACTTAAAAATCTTGACGTAGTGTGCATTCAAATGCTAATAGTTTTGGGTATATATAATGTGGCTTGAATATGTGTTTACTTTATTACTCTGGTAATAAAAAGATTTTATTTCTAAGATATCATTGAATAGTAGTTGTTGGTGAAATTATGTTCTGTTGGTCTTGAACAAAGAGAGAAGCCTGAAGCAAATGCATTTAATTTTTTCTCTGATGCATTAGTACATAATTTAAGCTGGGTTCACATTGTTGTGCTGTAGGGATGAGCTTCGAGTTCAACTCATGTTCGACTCGAACATTGCCTGTTCGGCGAACAATTAGGGGTGTTCGCGGCAAATTCGAAAAGCCGCAGAACACTCTGTTAAAGTCTATGAAAGAAATCTAAAGTGCTAATTTTAAAGGCTAATTAATATGCAAGTTATTGTCCTAAAAAGTGTTTGGGGACCTGGGTCCTGACACAGGGGACATGTATCAATGCAAAAAAAAAGTTTGAAAAACGGCCGTTTTTTCGGGAGCAGTGAATTTAATAATGCTAAAAGTGAAATATTCCTTTAAATTTCATACCTGGGGGGGGGGGGGGGGGGTGTAAAGTTAGCATGTGAAATAGCACATGTTTCCAGTACTTAGAACTCTCCCTGCACAAAGTGTAATTTCTGAAAGGGAAAAAAAGTATTTTAAAACCGGCTTTGCGGCTATAATGAATTGTCAGCTCTGGCAATTCAGAACAAATTCATTCATAAAAAAAAAAATAGCGTGGGCCCTTCAGGTCTGGAATGGATATTAAGGGGAACCCCGCCGTCAATTTTTTAAAAAAAAGACGTGGGGTTCCCCCCAAATATCCATTCCAGACCCTTCAGGTCTGGTGTGGATTTTAAGGGGAACTCCACCCCAAATTTAAAAAAAAATGGCGTGGAGTTCCCCCAAAAATTCACACCAGACCCCTTATCCGAGCACGTTAACCTGGCCGGCCACAGAAAAGAGGGGGGCGACAGAGTGCGACCCCCCTCTCCTGAACCGTACCAGGCCACATGCCCTCAACATGGGGAGGATGTCCCCATGTTGATGGGGACAAGGGCCTCATCCCCACAACCCTTGCCCGGTGGTTGTGGGGGTCTGCGGGCGGGGGGCTTATCAGAATCTGGAAGACCCCTTTAACAAAGGGGACCCCCAGATCCTGGCCCCCCCCTATGTGAATTTGTAATGGGGTACATTGTACCCCTACCATTTCACGAAGCAAGTGTAAATAGTAAAAAAAATCCAGCGGTGACACTCATTCCCGGCTTCCTGCTCCAACGTTGTCTGTATCCAGCGACGGATGCGGGTGATCTCCGGTCCAGCGATGAGAAGATCCATCCATCCAGAGCGCAGCATCGCCGACCTCCTCTCACCGCTGGACACAGCCCAGCGAATGAGCGGCTGAAGCTGTGACATTTCTTATATAGGGGAGGCGGGCCACCCGTCACGTGACCCCCGCACCCTCTGACGCACCCTCTGCTACGTCACTGGGGAAGCCCAGTCTTCCCCCTTGCTGGGGGAAGGGGGGTGTTCGGCTCATCCCTATTGTGCTGTGTTAGCACATGTATCGCATGTGTTGCATTAAAGGGGTTGTAAAGGTTTGTTTTTTATTTTCCAAATAGGTTCCTTTAAGCTAGTGCATTGTTGGTTCACTTACCTTTTCCTTCGACTTCCCTTCTAAATGTTTTTTTTTTCTTTGTCTGAATTTCTCACTTCCTGTTCCTCCCTCAGTAGGGATGAGCAGAACACCCCCCCCCCCCCCTGTTCGGTTCGCAACCAAAACCTGCGAACAGACCAAAAGTTTGTGTGAACTTTAGAACCCTGTTAAAGTCTTTGGGACTTGGATGTTTGAAATCTAAAGTGCTAATTTTAAAGGCTAAGATGCAAGTTATTGTCCTAAAAAATTGTATGGGGACCCGGGTCCTGCCCCAGGGGACATGTATCGATGCAAAAAAAATTGTACCTGGGGGGTGTATAGTATGCCTGTAAAGTAGTGCTTGTTTCCTGTGCTTAGAACTGTCCCTGCACAAAATGTAATTTCTGAAGGAAAAACGTTATTTAAAATCACTCGTGGCTATAATGAATTGTCAGCGAAAAGTCATTCATAAAAAAAAAATGCTTGGGGGTCCCACCAAATTCAATTACAGGGCCCTTCAGGTCTGGTATGGATATTAAGGGGAACCCTGCGTCAAATTTAAAAAAAATGACGTGGGGTTCCCCCCAAATATCCATTCCAGACCCTTCAGGTCTGGTATGGATTTTAAGGGGAACTCCACCCCAAATTAAAATAAAATGGCGTGGAGTTCCCCCCAAAAATCCACACCAGACCCTTTATCCGAGCATGCAACCTGGCCGCAGGAAAAGGGGGAAGGACAAGAGGGCGCCCCCTCCTGAACCGTACCAGGCCACATGCCCTTAACATTGGGAGGATGCTTTGGGGGTCTGTGGCCCCCTCAAAGCACCATGTCCCCATGTTGATGGGGACAAGGGCCTCATCCCCACAACCCTTGCCCGGTGGTTGTGGGGGTCTGCGGGGGGGGGGGCTTATCGGAATCTGGAAGACCCCTTAACAAAGGAGACTCCTAGATTCCACCCCCCTATGTGAATTGGTAATGGGGTACATTGTACTTCTACCATTTAGCAAAGAAAGTGTAACAATTGTAAAAAAAAAAAAACAGACACCGTTGGGAAAGTCCTTTACTAAAAAAATAAATAAGAGATTCCAGAGGTGGTAATCCATTCTCGGTCTCCGCTCCAACGCTGACGGTATCCTGCGATGGGTGATCTCCTCTCCGGGGTCCAGCCATGAGAAGATCTTCTCTTCATCCAGGTCCAGGATCCAGCGATGAGATGTCCATCCAGCAATGAGATGTCCATCCAGCGCAGTGCATCACCTGTCTCCACCAAAGACAGCCCAGGAATGACGCGGCATCAGCCAGTGACGGTTCTTATGTACCTGCGTTACATCAGAGGGGGGCAGGTCACTCGCACATCACTGGGAAAACCTGGGCTTTCCCTTGCATCAGAGGGGGACGGGGTCAGGTGACGGGTGGCCCCGCCCTCACCTACATAAGAGCTGTCACTGTCTGAAGCCGCGTCATTCCCGATCTGTCTCCGGTGGAGACAGGTGATGCATGCGCTGGATGGACATCTCCTAAATGGATCCTGGAGCTGGAAGAAGAGGAGATCTTCTCATCGCTGGACCCCAGAGAGGAGATCCCCCTTTGCAGGATACCGACAGTGTTGGAGCGGAGACCCAGAGTGGATTACCACCGCTGGAATTTTTTTTTTTTTTAATAAAGGACTTTCCCAACGGTGTCTTTTTTTTTTTTTTTTTTTTACAATTGTTACATTTTTTTTGTGAAATGGTAGGGGTACAATGTACCCCATAAGCCCCCCGCCCGCAGACCCCCACAACCACCGGGCAAGGGTTGTTGGGATGAGGCCCTTGTCCCCATCAACATGGAGACATGGTGCTTTGAGGGGTCACAGACCCCCAAAGCATCCTCCCAATGTTGAGGGCATGTGGCCTTGTACGGTTCAGGAGGGGGGGCGCTCCCCCCCCCCCCTGCAGGTTGCGTGCATGGATAAATGGGTTTGGTATAGATTTTCGGGGGGAACCCACGTCATTTTTTTTTAATTTGACGCAGGGTTCCCCTTAATATCGATACCAGACATGAAGGGCCTGGTTATTGAATTTGGGGGGACCCCCACACTTTTTTTTTTTTTTTTTTTAATGAATGACTTTTATCTGTATTGCCGGAAGCCAACAATTCATTATAGCCGTGAGTGATTTTAAATGACTATTTTTTCCTTCAGAGCTTACACTTTGTGCAGGGACAGTTCTAAGCATGGGAAACAAGCGCTACTTCACAGGCATACTATACATCACAACCCCCCCCCCCCCATCCCTATGGTACGAAATTTAAAGGAATATTTCACTTTTATTGTTTCACTTTAGAATTTTTAAAATCGCTGCTCCCGAAAAACTGCAGTTTAAAAAAATAAATAAAATAATTGTATTGACCCAGGTCCCCAAACACTTTTTATGACATTAACTTGCATCTTAGCCTTTAAAATTAGCACTTTAGATTTCAAACGTTCGAGTCCCATAGACTTTAATGGGGTTCTAAATGGGGCGAAACAACTAATCAATCGATTTATAAAATGAATCGATTACAATTTTCATAATCGGCCAGTAACATAATGGGGTTAAAACAACAAAAATTGTCCCTTTTATAGGAAATCGCTACTGTAAATATTACTTTCAATGAACCCCCTTACAGTAGCAACTATTTTCCCTTTTTGTACTTATTTTTTTTTGTTTTTTTAACCCCATTATGTTACTAAACCTCTCAGGCCTGGGTTCACACCTCAGTTTTTTTGTGCTTTTTGCAGAAACGCACTACAGTTCATTTACATGTTTTCCTATGGGACACGTTCACATCCATGATTTTTTTTCAGCTGCTGCGTATTTGGAAAGGGCAAGGACTTTTTAACGCAAAACTATTTTGTTTTTTTTGGTTCAATATACTTCAATGGAGAAGCTGCAGAAAAGCATGTAATGTGTTTTTGCGGCAATTTGTGTTTTGTAATCTGCCCAACAACAAATTGGCCCAAAAAATTTTTTAGGCTATTATCCGATTAATCGAAACAATCGGCCAACTAATCGATTTATGAAAATAATCGTTAGTTGCAGCCCTAGTTCTAAAGTTCACAAACTTGCCGCGAACACCCCAAATTGTTCACTGTTCGGCGAACAGGCAATGTTCGAGTCGAACATGAGTTCAACTCGAAGCTCATCCCTACTCCTCAGTAAGCTGTTCTGTCTGACTAACCACCGCTCGGATGATGGTGGCAAGTTTACTGAGGAGAAACGGGAAGTGAGAAATTCAAACAAAGGAAAAAAAAAACATTTAGAAGGGAAATTGAAGGAAAGGGTAAGTGAACCAACAATGCACAAGCTTAACTACTTGCCGACCAGCCGCCACAGTTATACGGCGGCAGGTCGGGTCCTCTGCGCGAGAGCACGACGTAGCTATACGTCACCTTGCGAAGCGGCCACTAGGGGCGCGTGCGCCCCCGCTCGTCCCTGATCCCGACGCGCGATCGCTCGTTGCAGAGCGAGGACCAGGAGCTGTGTGTGTGTGTGTGTGTGTGTGTGTGTGTGTGTAAACACACAGCTCCCGGTCCTGTCAGGGGGAGAAATGCCTGACCGTCTGTTCATACAATGTATGAACAGCGATCAGTCATTTCCCCTAGTGAGTCCACCCCCTCCTACAGTTGGAACACACCCTGGGAACATACTTAACCCCTTCCCCGCCCCCTAGTGTTAACCCCTTCCTTGCCAGTGGCATTTTTATAGTAATGTAATGCATTTTTATAGCACTGATTGCTATAAAAATGCCAATTGTCCCAAAAATGTGTTAGAAGTGTCTGCCATTATGCCAGTACCGAGGAAAAAAATCGCTAATCGGCGCCATTACGAATGCCATAAAACGACCCCCTATTTTGTAAACGCTATAACTTTTGCGCAAACCAATCAATAAACGTTAATATGTAGAAGAATACGTATCGGCCTAAACTGAGGGAAATTTTTTTTTTTTTTTATATATATATATTTTTGGGGGATATTTTATTATAGCAAAAAGTTAAAAATCATTTTTTTTTCAAAATTGTCACTCTATTTTTGTTTATAGCGCAAAAACTAAAAACTGATCAAATGCCACTAAAAGAAAGCTATTTGTGGGGAAAAAAAGGATGCCAATTTTGTTTGGGAGCCACGTCGCAAGACCGCGCAATTGTCAGTTAAAGCGACGCAGTGCCGAATCACAAAAAGTGCTCTGGTCTTTGACCAGCAATATGGTCTGGGGGTTAAGTGGTTAAAGGAACCTATTTAGAAAATACAACAAACCTTTACAAACACTTTAAGGCAGCCTATTGATTTGAATGGGCTACCTTGCACATCAAAAAATGCAAGTGCTATTTTTTCGCAATGCAACACAAATGAGTTTCAATAATACATGCGTTATCGCAGCACAATGTGTTAACAGGACCTAGAGGCCCAAATGTGATGAGGCATTTTTGTTTTATAGGTCCTTGTAATGCAGAGGGTTACCACTATCACTGCTTTAGCCATTGGGTAAACTAGTGCCTAAAAAACCTAAACAGATGGTAAGTCTGTGGACCTAAGCAAAAACATTGCATATGGTTTGCAGGGGTTGTAATGTCTGTGTAATGCTGTTTCAATTTTATTGCAATTTGTTCAACTCCATTATTTAAACACAGTTTTTAAAAGCTGATGTAAATCTTCTGTGTGTTTTTATGAAAAAAGTTAGTTGATTGCAGTAAAAAAACAATGAGTAGGGTTTATCAGACTGTGGAGCAGCTGTGCATGGCAATCGGCTTCCGTTTATTTCTTATTTTTTTTAAAGCATAACTAAAAAAAAAAAAGTGATAGAGGCTCATTGGTTGTCTGTGACAGATTTTGTCTGCTCCAGTTTTTAAAAATACCACCCCCCCTCCCCAGCCTGCTTCCATTGATTGGAACTCTGGCAAAGCTAGTATCTAACCTTAGGCCTCATGTGCACTGCTGCTGCTAAATGGACATTTAGGAGCAGTTAGGCATTTTTTTCAACTGCTCCTGAACTCTCCTGTTGTTTTTATCCGTACATGTACATATGGTCATTTACAGTAGTTTTTAGGCAGTTGAGTTTAGAGGCTTTTTTTGGAATGCAAAAAAATTGGTTCAGAAGCAGAGTTTAGAGGCATTTCAAGTGCCAAACGCAGTAACTCGCGTTTCTTTATAGGCGTTTACCATTTTTGCCTATTAGAAAAAGAAAAGAAAAAAAGCTTCTAAATGCGGCATGTAAACGCGTCAAAACTGACGTTTTAAAACGTGGGTTACTACCTGTCAAGTTAAATCGTTCAGGAGAGGTTGTAAAAACGTCCCCTGTACATGGCTAAGGTGTTGTGTTTTTTTTGTTTTTTTTTTGTTTAATCTCCGCAATTTTTTTTTTTTTTTACAGGGAATTAACACTGTTCTGGAGCAAACTACAAAGAAGGGTTGAGCCATCTATCCAAGTGTATCTGGAAATATGTCGCCAACTTTCTCAGCTGACAAAAACGGTGTATCATATCTTCTTTCTAATCAAAGTTATTCAGTCAGAGGTAAGGCTTATTTTACACGTGGCTAGAATAGAATTTCATGTATTTCACCCCTGTCCCCGCTGTACTTGCCTCCTGCGATGCTTAGCTCTCATTGCCCAGTAGTCCGTGGATTGGAAATCCCTGCTCTTCTCCCTCTTTTCTGTGCAGCGTTTCCCAAGAGACAAGAGCGATTCTGATTGATCAGTGCCTGCACAGTGAATCACTCTGGTCCATCCAAGGATTGTACACAAAGAAGAGCAGGGGTTTCAAATCCCCAGACCACTGGATGGGCTTCATGGTCCCTGACAGTTCGGCATCCCCGGAGGTAAGCACAGTGGGGACTAAAGGGAATGGTGTTTATGGTTTAATTTTTTTTCTTGTAAAGGTGAAAGAACACTTTAATTTATTGGTGAGGCTTTAATGCACGCAAACAATCTAACTGAAAAGTGTTTTTAGATTGTTTTATTTGTAGATATTTGTTGCAGGCAGATGCAAATCTTTCCAGGTCTACAAGGAAAATGGATCTCCAACTCTCAAGATCCATAGGTTTTTACATGGTTGTGATTTGTATAAACAGGTCTTCAGAGTAGATTCAGAGAGGTCCTGTACTGGGATGTGTCCACAAGGGCTAGTCAGTTTTGCAAGTAGGTCGCCTGCAGCTGCTCTTTTCCCCTAATACAAATTTACAGTGCCTTGTTCTGGACTGTCTAGAACCAGCCATCCTGGTAAAGGAACTCAATAGTGACATAACCAAATCTATAATTCTTGATACTGGCAGTCAGAGGCAGGGGCTGTCTTGGCTCTCATACTGAAGGTACAGAACAGAAGCAGACACTGTTGCGATCAAATGTCAGGAAGTACACTGATTTTGTTCAGGAGGAATTCTAGACGCATTCCATGTCCAAAATTTCACAATTATTACTTGGTGTAAGTAACCCCCCCTATCGTTTTCGGCCAAGGAAGCTGCCAACTTTGCCTCTGTTTAATCCACAACTGCCATGATGCTGCACATGTGATCAGTTTAGACACCAACCATTGCATTGCTTCTCAGTTTGGTTGAGAGCGCAGCCATTGGTAGTGTTGCATTTTCATCACGTGCCGGAAATGAAACAGTTTTATGGATGGGTTTACTTCCGCTTTAGATATACAAAGTAAGCAGTTTCATAGGTCCATGTGCACCTACAGTGGCATGCAGAATTATCGATATGTTTGCTGTATAACATTCGCTAAATGGCTTTTACATTTTTAATTGAAGCCTGAAACCTACCTTCAAAAAGGTTCAGAATAGAGGGCCAAATCCTCAAAAAACCTGCCTAACTTAACCACTTGACCACTGGGCACTTAAACACCCTTCCTAACCAGACCAATTCTCAGCTTTCGGTGCTCTCACGTTTTGAATGACAATAACTCAGTCATACAACACTATAACCAAATGAAATTTTTGTCCTTTTTTTCCCACAAATAGAGCTTTCTTTTGGTGGTATTTGATCACCTCTGCGATTTTTATTTTTTTCGCTATTAATGAAAAAAGAACGAAAATTTTGTAAAAAAATTAATTTTTCTTCATTTCTATCATAACATTTTGCAAAAAAGTAATTTTTCCTCAAATTTGGCCTAAAATGTATACTGCTACATATTTTTGGTAAAAAAAAAAATGGGAAATTATTTAGTCTGTGTGAAAGTTATAGGGTCTACAAGCTATGGTACCAATTTCTGAAAATTGAACAATTTGATCACATCTGAATACTGACAGCTTCTCTCATTTCTTGAGACCCTAACAAGCCAGTAAAGTACAAATACCCCCCAAATGACCCCTTTTTGGAAAGTAGACATTCCAAGGTAGTTAGTAAGAGCCATAGTTAGTTTTTTGAAGTTGTCATTTGTTCCCACAATTCTTTGCAATATTAGGATTTTTATTTTTTATTTTTTTCACACCACATTGTCATTAAAAAAGTTTTTTTCTCTCACCTGGCATGTATATTCCACAAATGACACCACAAAATATATTCTGCTGCTCCTCCTGAGTATGGCGATACCACATGTGTGAGACTTTTACACAGCGTGGCCACATACAGAGGCGCAACACTGAAGTAGCAACTTCAAGCATTCTAGGAGCATAAATTACACATCTAATCTCTCAACCACCTATTACACTTTTGAAGGCCCTGGAGCACCAGGACAATAGAAACGACCCACAAAGTGACCCCATTTTGGAAAGCTAACACCCCAACGTATAATCTATGAGGCATAATGAGTCTTTTGAACAGTTCATTTTTTTGCCAATGTTTTTGGAAAATGTGGAAAAAAAATGAAAATGCATTTTTTTTTTACACAAAGTTGTCCATTTATAGGATATTTCCAACACATAGCATGTACATAGCAAAAATGACACCCCAAAATATATTCTCCTGCTCCTCCTGAGTATGGCGATACCACATGTGTGAGACTTTTACATAGCGTGGCCACATAGAGACCCAACATCCAAGAAGCACCATCAGGTGTTGTAGGGACACAAATTACACATCTAATTTCCTTACAATCTATCACATTTTTGAAGGCCCTTCATATTTCTAACACAGCATTTACATACCAAGAATTACACCCTAAAATACATTCTGCTGAGTAATGGGTAAAAAAAAAGGATTACCTGTGGTTTTAGTGCAATTGTCCACAGGAGGAGAGCCCTGATCCAGGCAGCAGGCAGGGACGTGGTCAGCGACAGTGAATGGAATTGTCCAGGCAGCAGGCAGGAATATTGTCCATAGTCGGTACAGGCAGGGATACTGTCCATATATAGTCCAGGGCCAGTGCAAGTAGAAACATTGCCAGCAGTGCCAAAATATTGGTCCTGGTAGTAAGCAGGAACATGGTCCAAGTAGCAGGCCAGGAAAGAATGGGGACAGGGGTAGAGGCTTCTCCCACCCAAATCTCTTTGAAGCCTCCGGGCAACCAGACCCTAATCTGGGAATGAGAAAACTAAAAATTTAGTTTTTTCATCCAGAAAAACAATTCTGGAGCCCCTCACATATGTGAGACCCCTGTGTTCCCACTAGCATAGCAGGGTAAAAGATCAATCCAAGGGGCAGGCAAAAAGCGTGGTCAAACAGTCCAGGGTCAGTTCCAGAGCGGGCAGAAGTAGGTACAGTTTATCGTTAGGCAGAAGAGTAGTCGTATAACAGGCCAGGGTCATTTCCAGAGCAGGCAGAGTAGGTACAGTTTATCGTTAGGCAGAAGCGTAGTCGTATAACAGGCCAGGGTCAGTTCAGGAGCAGGCAGCGGTATGTACAGTGGCATAAGAGGTGTGGCCGTAAATGATAATTACGTTTACCATACTTTCCTAATAATCTAGTAAAGTATGGTAACGGCGGAAACATTGATTGAAACAAAGGCCTGGTTGGGAAGGACAATCAGGGCAATAATATGTAGTGTCTCTTCTAGTTCCTGCTTTGGTGCACACACGGCATCTCTTCTGACGTTTTCGGCCTGATTCATGGGGGGGGATTTTCTCAATAAAGTGTCGTTCATGGAGTCTGCTCACGCAATCAGAGCGAATGCCATCTGGTGAGTCTTCAGGGTACAAAAGGGAGGAGACAATTTCTTCTTGGTAATAAAGATAAGATAAGGGGGTCCTTGTAGATTTACGGTAAATGACATAAGTGTTGTAAATGGCCAAATTGAAAAGATATATGGAGACTTTTTTATACCAATGGCGGCTTTTTCTTGTGGAAAGATAGGGTTCGAGCATCTGATCATTGAAATCGACTCCCCCCATGAACAAATTATAGTCTTGAACACATTCTGGTTTTTGGACAGGGCCGTTTCTTCTGAGGATTTCCATGTGGGTGTCCTCATGTATCGTTGAGAGCATGTGTACATTTTGTTTGTCCCTCCACCGGATAGCCAATACTTCTTCATTCCGCAAAGACGCCGTCTCCCCTTTTCGCAGTCTTTCCATAATGAGCCTTTGCGGGAAACCCTTCCTATTGGGTCGCACTGTACCACACGCTGGAGTGCCCATCCGGTGAAGGTTGCGGAAGAGGGGCAAGCTTGTATAGAAGTTATCCACATAAAGGTGGTAACCCTTTCCAAAGAGTGGATATACAAGCTCCCAAACAATCTTTCCGCTGACTCCAATATATTCTGGACATTCAGGGGGATGCAGTTGGGTGTCCTTCCCTTCGTACACCCGGAAGGCGTAGACGTACCCCGTGACCCGGTCACATAGCTTGTAGAGCTTAACCCCATATCGGGACCTTTTGTTTGGGATGTACTGCTTGATGCCAAGCCTGCCTGTGAAGTGGACCAATGACTCATCCACGGAAATATTTTGGTCGGGGACAAATAACTGGGGAAATTTCTCAGATTTTTTTTTAGAAGTGGCCGAATTTTAAATAATTTGTCATGTGATGGGTCTTTTCGGGGAGGGCACTGGGTGTTGTAGTTGTAATGGAGGAAACGCATTATCGTGTGGTATCTGGTTCTTGACATAGTGGATGAAAAGACTGGCATGTGGTGGATGGGTTTTTTGGACCAATATGAGTATGATTCATTTTTTTTTTAGATCCCCATGTTAAACGTTAGGCCTAAAAATAATTTAAATTCCTCCACTGTCAATGCTCTCCATTTATAGGGACGGGCGTAACTTGAATCAGGGTTGTCTCTTATGAATTGCTGT
Organism: Rana temporaria; assembly: GCF_905171775.1. Classification (NCBI taxonomy): domain Eukaryota; kingdom Metazoa; phylum Chordata; class Amphibia; order Anura; family Ranidae; genus Rana; species Rana temporaria. The sequence continues at coordinate 240,692,154 of NC_053492.1, forward strand.
GCATAGAGGTTGCACTGGGCCACGATGGAGGATAATAGGTCTTGGGTAAAAACTAAATGAAAAAAATCAATAGGGGCAAAGTTCTCTGTGTTCACCTTAACACCTGGCTGGGCGGTGAAAGGGGGGATGTTTGCTGCTCCTGAATTGGGGGGAAGCCAAATAGGGTTTTCAAGGGCATATGGAAGGCTAGCATGGGTCCTAACACTTTGGGGCTGAGATGACACTGTGCTGGTTCTTGGCCTTTGCTGCAGTGGTACTTCATTTCTTCTGGATGGCACTGAGCTTCTAGTTGATGCCACTGCATTTCTGGTGGATCGCACTGAGCTGCTAGTTGATGCCACTGCATTTCTGGTGGATGGCACTGAGCTGCTAGTTGATGCCACTGCATTTTTGGTGGATGGCACTGAGCTGCTAGTTGATGCCACTGCATTTCTGGTGGATCGCACCGAGCTGCTGGTTGACGCCACAGCGCTACTTGTGATAGCCTGCTGCTCCATGTCAATACGTCTTCGTTTCATGGGAACACTTGGCTCTTCCTCTGAATCTGAAGAAGACCCACTGCTTACAACCGGTTCATATTCTGAATCAGAATCGGAGAGCTCCCCGCTGCTCTCGTCGGTCAAGCACATATGTTCGTATGCCTGCTGAGTGGTAAAAAACCTTTTTGCCATACTGGTGACTGTGGGCTGTGGTGACAAACTATGGTAGGGAAACGAACAGATATGGCTGCACTGATGGGTGCTGATGAGGCTGGTCTAATGAGGGTGCACTGATGGGTACTGAAGGTGCACTGATGGGAACTGATGAGGGTGAACTGACTATCTGCCACTGATATGCACTGATAAGGTGGCGGTGATGAGGATCTTCTGATGAGCACTCACTTATGGGCACTCTAGTGGCACTGATGAGCGCTGTAGTGGTGCAGATGAGCACTATAGTGGCGCTGATGTGGTACTGATGGCACTAATGTGGCACTGACGGCACCGATGGGCACTGGTGGCACCGATGAGCACTGTAGTGGCACTGATGGAGCACTGGTGGCACCAATGTAGCACTGACGGACACTGATGGCACAAATGGGCACTGATGGACACTGGCGGCACTGGTGTAGCACTGTAGTGGCACTGTAGTGGCACTGGTGGTGCACTGACGGGCACTGATGAGCACTGTAGTGGCACTGATGAGCACTGATGGACACTGGCAGCACCGATGAGCACTGTAGTGGCACTGGGCACGGTAGTGGCACTGACGGACACTGGCGGCACTGATGAGCACTGTAGTGGCACTGGTGGCAACGATGGGCACTGATGAGCACTGTAGTGGCACTGGTGTGGCACTGATGAGCACTGGCAGCACCGATGAGCACTGTATTGGCACTGGGCACGGTAGTGGCACTGATGAGCACTGTAGTGGCAACGATGGGCACTGATGAGCACTGTAGTGGCACTGATGAGCACCGATGAGCACTGTATTAGCACTGGGCACGGTAGTGGCACTGATGGAGCACTGGCGGCACTGATGAGTACTGTAGTGGCACTGGTGCGGCACTGACAGACACTAGCAGCACCAATGGGCACTGAAGTGGCAGAGGTGGCACTGGTGGGGACTGTAGTGGCACTGGTGGGGACTGTAGTGGCACTGGTGGCACAGATGGGGACTGTATGGGCACTGGTGGGGACTGTAGGGGCACTGATGGGTAGTGGCACTGTGTGGCACTGCTGGGCACAATATAGATGGCACTCACTTGAAAACTCACTTCTCTCCTCACACGCTGTATCGGTGTGAGGAGAGAAGAGAAGAAGACCTCATGATGACCTCTCTGTGTTTACATTTGGTCTGCTCCCTCATTGGAGGGAGCGATCAGGTGGTGAAGAGCCGCTATCATTGGCTCTTCACCGTGATCCGTGTAGCGTCGGATCCCCTGAACGCAGCGAGCATTGACACTTCCGTGTGCGCGTCGTAGGGGACGCGCAAACGAGGAAGTGCACGAGGACGTCCCAGGGACGTCCTGTCAGAACTACTCGACCGCGCTGTAGCAGTATTTTTGCTATAGCGCGGTCGGCAAGTGGTTAACTTTCAGCAGTTAAGTTACACAGGCGTAAAATTTCTACCTAAGTGCCCGATCCACAAAGCACTTACCTAGAAATTACACGCCGTGTAACTTAAGTGCCTCCGTCGCAAGGCGGTCGTCTGATCGAGGGGGCGATTCCTATTCAAATGAGGCGCGCTCCCGCGCCGGACGTTCGGCGTATGCGTGTGACGTCATTTTTCCCGACGTGCATCGCGCGAACGTACTTTACGCCGGGCTTTGTGGATCGCGACGGGACAATAAAGTTGCGTCGGGTAAAAAAAAAAATACGCGCCGGGAATTTTTTTTCGAAATTTAAAAAAAAACGCGGCGATCGAAAAAAAGGTTTGTTTTTACAAGGTCTAAACAGTTTAGGCCTTGTAAAAGCATCCCTAATTTTACGCATGCAAAACGTAACTTACGCAGAAAACACAAAGCTAAAAAGCTTTGTGGATCTGCCTAAGTACTCATTTGCATACGCAAAGCGGCATTTCGACCTCGAAATGCCCCCAGCGGCGGATGCGGTACTGCATCCTAAGATCCGACAGTGTAAGTCTATTACAGATGTCAGATCTTCTGACTATCTTTGGAAAAATCCTTCTGAGGATCGTTTCCAAAGATAGCCACAGGGATATGCAGGCTGAACAGCAGTTCCGCCTGCGTATCTCCTTTGAAGATTTGGCCCACAATACCTAGAAAGGGACCCAAACTGGTTTTAGTTGTGAACTATATTGCCTGTACATCATTGACTGTTGGTTGTGCATGTCTTAAAAGAAAAAAATTTGTTTTAAAATTAAAAACTATAGCTCATTACATTACATTAATCTATTTATTGATGAATCCTATTGTACATTTGACAGTCTGAACAGCATACACGTGTGTACATTTGCACAGTAGTTACTAGTAGGAAATGGTACAACATAAGCAGAGCCTCCACGACCATGTGTTGAATGCAGAGCAGGCTGTTCTGCTTTTAGTGTGTGTAATTAAAAAAACAAAAAACAAACACAGGGTTCAAATCCCTGCTGAGTATAAGGGAAAATATAGCATTTCTCTTTTCGTCCATGGACTGACACAACCTTCACAAATCTTGACATATGGGTTATGTTCCTGTTCATAGGAGAGGACTAGGCAGAACATGTTAGACATTTAAAAACATGTTACTTTAACAGAGTTGAACAGTCCCGCCCAGGGGTCAGTCCCTCCGGACATTAACCCTCCGCCCTGCAGCATGCGGTCTCAGTTTTTTTTTTCTGCCTAGCAGAGGAGAAGGGCGTGGCTCCCTTTTGGGCCCAGTGCCCTGAAGAAATGTTTTTATGTTGCGATTCTTCTATCAACTGCTGGCTGGGTGACAGGCTGGATATTATAGATCCTTGTAGTCTCCCCAGTCCGGCCATCGAGCGTGAGCAGACCTTAGCTACGCGCTGGGTCGGCCATGACATACCCCATGGCTCCAGGGGTGGCCGGTGGGCTTTTTGCTTCAGGGTCCACATATGACTGGGCTGTTTTGTTGTCTCACTCACAGTGGACCAGGCCGACAGCTACTCCAATTTGGTTGTAGCCCTGTCAGGAACGCACCAGCAGGTCCTCGCATGGACGGGTAAGTACGGTTCCTCCTGCCTCGTCGCGTTAAAACAGCTGGGCATTCCTGGGATTAGGGGGTACTCCTATCCTCCCTTTCCCTGCTCTGTCACATTTCCCACATTGTGGTGCTCCGCCGCCATTTTGGCATCACCGACGCCATTTTTTTGTATGCCTGCTGTTTCTATTGCATTTTGACGTGGCCACACTGTGGCACAGGTTGATATGGCGGGCGGCCATTTTCTTGTGGTCGCGTCCCTTTTTTTTTTTTTTCCTCTGCGTCTGGTGGCCATTTTGGTGTGGGATTTTGGCCTCTAGTGTTGGCTTCTTGAAAGGCGCGCAGCACAATTCTCCCCGCAGACTTTCCCTGCAACAGCACACAAAATTCTCCTGCACTCTGGTGTTTTCCTGCTATAGGGCAACGTCATCCAATTTCAGTGTAAAGTCTAAAATCTTGCAGCCCTCCTCAGAATCACGGGAATTCATAAATCTATAAAAGAAAAAGGGCGCACTGACCTAGTGCATTATCACTTAAAGGGATTTTATTAGATAAATTAAAACAATGGTCATACTCACAAACGGAGTTCAATTGTCTGATAAGCGCTGTCTTTCAACTCCGTTTGTGAGTATGACCATTGTTTTAATTTATCTAATAAAATCCCTTTAAGTGATCATGCACTAGGTTGGTGCACGCTCCTTTTTTCTTTTCTTTCCCCGCAACAGACCATTGCACAGGTGTCCTGGCACCCCCACTGGGTTGATTTATTATTGAATATTTTCTGGGAATACTGCACATTGTGATTCAAAATATTTTATGATATACTTGTATTTGATTTGGCACCCTATATTAATTAAGCATTAGCTGTAAGTATTTTCTTCACAAGTAGCAGGGTATAATTACCCACCTATTTATAAACGTATTTTGCACCATAGATTGAGAACAATAGTCAGTGCAATCCACAATTGGTTACATTACATTTATTCCACTCTAGGATTGCAGCAGACTGAATCAATAGATATCTATTTGTTTACTTTGCGCCGGTAGCATTTTCTTTCATAAGGCTGTCTGTAGATCAACCTCTACAAATTCAGCAGTGCTGTAAAAATGGAGAGCAACTGAGCATATGCAATGGGAGACAGTGCACTACTGGATTTTAATCAGTATCTGTGTGGTCCTCCACTTGATCTATTCTGGAGTGTAACATGGAGATGGAGGTAATTCATTACGCATATTCTGCTGTAATGACAACAACATAAGCTTGAGTGTGTGCTCGGAGGCTGGCTGGTCAGAGGCAGGCCGTGTGGCCAGGGAGTCGGAGGATGGTGCTTCATGGCCTATGGTTGCTGGAGGATCCCAGTGCTGTGTTTTTTTGTTTGTTTTTTGAGCTGAGGGGTTTAGTGGGAGAGAGGGCTCGAGATTGTGTAGCTCTCTTGCCTTGATCAGCAGGTGAGGGCTGAGAGGATTCTGTGTGTGGAGCCGAGCTGTCCATCTCTTCCAGGTTTTCAGGATGTTCCTGTGAGTCCCTGGCTGTGAGTGACAGGGCGCAATCTTTAGTAGTCAGCATGTCTGCTCTGCCAAAGTAATCTGTGAGACGGTGCGGCTGCTGCAGGCTTGCGGCTCTCCTCCTGGACATGCCGATCGGGTGCCCACTGGTTCCTCTCCCCTCTGGTGTGTCAGAGAGGGGAGATATGTGCCGGTCTGATGCCATGTGTTGCTGCTTATCCCTCGGCTGAGCGGAGCTGAGATTTCAGGCAGCCATCTCGCTCCTCAGCCAGCCACGCCCCCACACTAACAGATTTTATCGTGCTTAGAAAATACAAAAAAAATAAATAAAATTAAGGTCAAATGTAATGCTCCCCTGTTGATTTAAAGCAGGGATATGCAATTAGCGGACCTCCAGCTGTTGCAAAACTACAAGTCCCATCATGCTTCTGCCTCTGAGTGTTATGCTTGTGGCTGTCAGTCTTGCTATGCCTCATGGGATTTGTAGTTCTGCAACATCTGGAGGTCCGCTAATTGCATATCCCCGATTTAAAGCAACCTTAAATGGTTTCTAAAGGCCTTTTTTTTGTAAGTAGCCCTGATGCTCTTCTGGGGTCCTCTGCCACCACTCCCAGCTTCCCCTCTTCATGGGCCACCATAGGAAGCTGCATCCTCTGGTGGCACATGCCAGTCAGCAACTAAAAGCCTTTTTACCCCAATGCATAAAACGCCTATACAGACACATCAAATCTGACATTGGTTTTAGGTACAAATAAACCTCAATATAATCATGGATGAATGTTCAGGGAGGTGATCTAAAATGTATCACAATTTTAAGAAGCTGGTTGGTTATGTAGCGATCAGTTTGGAATATCTTCCTTCTGCTGTCTTTTTTTTTTTTTTTTTTTGCTTTATGAATGGGTCACTTTGTGTGTTTAGTATTTCTTCTCCACATGAATGCTGTTTTTGTTTCCTTTAAAAATGTGTGCTAATTTAGTAATTTTTTTTTTTTTTTCATGTTCCAGACTGAAGCTGCAGGACTTCCAACCTGTATTGAATTGTGTGTCCGAGCCCTGCGATTAGAGTCAAGTGAAAATGCCAAGGTTAAAATCTCTATCTGCAAGACAATCTCCTGTTTATTACCTGATGATCTGGAGGTTAAGAGAGCCTGTCAACTCACAGAGTTTCTTTTGGAGCCCACTGTGGATGCATACTATGCTGTTGAAATGCTATACAATCAGCCAGACCAAAAATATGATGAGGAAAGTCTTCCTGTACCAAACTCACTGCGGTGTGAACTACTGTTGGTCTTGAAAACTAGATGGCCTTTTGATCCAGAGTTTTGGGATTGGAAAACTTTAAAGCGTCAATGCCTTGCTTTAATGGGAGAACAGGCATCTATCGTGTCTTCTATTGATGAGTTGAACGATAATGAAGCATATGATCAAATGGATAGTTACCAGGAATTTACAAAGGATGCTACAGAAAATGGATTTGAAAGCTTTGATGCTCCCCCTATTCAGGAGGTTTACAAAGAAAAGAAAAAAAAGAGACCAATTAAAAAAATGAGAGAACATGGATATGTTTCGGCACGATTTAGAAATTGGCAAGCTTATATGCAGTACTGTGTGTTATGTGACAAGGAGTTTCTTGGTCACCGGATCATCCGTCATGCACAAAAACATTGTATAGATGGCATCTTCAGCTGCCCAATATGTGCAAAACAATATACCACTAAAGAAACCTTTATTCCTCATGTAACATTGCATGTTAAGCAATCCTGCAAAGAGAGACTGGAAACCATGAAACCTGTCAAGCGATTGCCAAAGTTACCTAAAAAGGAGCCTGTTTGTAAGAAACCAGAAACCGTTATAAAACAAGAGAGGCAAGTGAAAAAGAACACTTTTTACTCAGATGACTTTATAGTTTTCAATGATAATGACAATTCTGATGAAAATGATGACAAAGATAAGTCTGGGAATTTCCACCCTGAAAAAACTGTCAATGAGTTCCCCTGTCCTGTACAGTTTTGCAACAAGGGATTTAAGTACTTCAAAAATTTAATTGCACATGTGAGGGGGCACAAAGACAGTGAGGAGGCTACACGTTTCCTTGAGATACAAAGTAAGAAAGTAGTTTGCCAATATTGCAGACGGCAGTTTGTTAGCCTGACTCACTTAAATGATCATTTACAAATGCATTGTGGAAGCCAACCATACATTTGCATACAAATGAAATGCAAGGCAAGCTTTGAGACTTACACAGACTTATTGGCACATCGAAAGGAGCATCGAAATTTTAAAGCAAAGTGCATGTTTCCCAACTGTGGGAGAATATTTTCTGCCGCCTACATGCTTTTTGACCATGAAGCACAACACTATAATACCTTCACATGCAAGCATGCTGGCTGTGGAAAGATCTTTCGTTCTCAGCTTCAGTTAGAACAGCACCTGAGTGAGCATGCTACTGAAACCACACTGCCAGAGTCCAGTAAAAGTGAAGCGTTGACTGATGTTACAAAGACTGGTGTAAACATTGAAGGTGTTAAGTTTGAAGAAAAACTGCTGCCATGTGGTAATGTGAACATTAAAGTAGAGCCAGTACACTCTGCAATAATTTCAGGTTCTGTCATATGTAAAGATGCTGGTGTACCTGAAAAGTCACTACAGTCACAGAAAAGGGCAGCTGTCGGCAGCTGTAAAGTAAAAAATTCCAAACATTTGATAGACCAACTTATTACGCCACCAACTCATGTTCTACCCGCTAAGAATTTGCTAACTCAGGTTTTAGTGTCGCCATCCCATGCTCGCAATATACTACCCAAGGCTGACATGTTGGCTTCCGCTGCTTTTCCAGGGGATTCAGGAAATTTTAAGCTGCTACCTGTGCCTGTAGGCTTCCATGATCTATCAAATCAAAACAAACTTCTTCCAAGTGGAAATATAGACCATGCCAGTGAAACACAAAAGATGGCACTCCCAGGTTTTAAAGTCCAAAATTTTGCTTTATTTCAGGATGGCAAAAACAGCGGTCAGGATAACTCAAAGAAAGCGCAAACTGGTGTTTTAAATACAGATAAAAGTAAACTGGAAGGTCAGGAACAAATAAATAGTATAATGCCATTTAATGTACACAACCAAGCTAGCCAATTGTGTGAAAATCTAATTCTGTCTGGATATGAAGAAAATTCAAAATCTGAAAATATGTTATTGTCCCTTGAAACAAGCAATGCACTCTCAAATGTTTTGCAACCTGTCTGTGATGCCTCAGTCACCCCTGTTGCACCTGCACCAACTGAAAGGTTTAAATGCAATGCTGAGGGATGTACAAGAATATACAATTCTGTTCAGAGCATTGGTAAACACATGAAGAGTACTCACCCAGAACATTACGATGCATTTAAGACCGAGCGCAAGAATAGAAAGAAACACAAACCTGGAACACCATTACCACCTCTTGATAGCGCTACTTATTCCATACTCCTGAGACCAGATGTCACCAATAACTCCATCCAGCCACACTTACAGGGCACTGCAAACCACAACTTCTCTAATCAGTTGCAACACCTTCCTAATTCAGTCTTCCCAACACATCTTGATAACTTGGTGAATCCATTACTCAATCCTGTAGAAACTGTTTTGACCCAAGAAATATCCAAAAATGTTGCAGAAACACTGAGCACTGAGGTTGGAAATCTGAATAATACTGGCATGACTTCACAAATCGAAGATTTGGCAAAGGTCTTACCCATGAAATTTGAAAATGGATCTGATCCTTTTTTGCCAATGCCAACAGAGAATGATCCTTTGCCAGTTATGTCCTCCCTTAGTGGAAGCACCATGTTTTCTCAACTGGGGGGAAATGCAGACCATGTTCTCACTGGAAGTGAAGCTCCAAATTCAGTGTTCATGAAAGAGGATGTTGACACAGACGCGTCCTTTTCCAAACAAGTTGACAGCACAGACATGGATGCAAGCTTTAACTTGGAAAAATCATCTAGCATGCTTTCAAACTCTCCAGACAAAAATGCCACAACTAGCGGGCCAGCAAGAAATAAAGAGAAAAGAGTCAAGCATAGCCCTCGTGCAAAATATCCTGCAATTATCAAAGATGGCAAATTTATTTGTAGCAGATGCTTTAGAGCTTTCAGTAACCCACGGTCTTTAGGTGGCCATTTGTCAAAACGAGCGGTTTGTAAGCCACATAATGATTATGGCGTTCCCCCACTACTTTCACAGGAAGATGGACAGCCTTCTGTTTTGGCAAGCATGATTCTTTCATCTAGTCCAAACCAAAAAGCACAAATGCCACCGCAGCAGACTTTTAGTCCAGAAGTCACTGTTAAACCTGAACATTTTCTTTCATCTGGCCAGCCAGGAAGTGAAAGTGTGCCATATATTACTACAGAGTTTATGAATCCTAGTTTATCCAGTTTTAGCCCCAATGAGAATAAAGCAAATGCTATCAAACAAAGTTTTGTAGACCCAGAAAATGATTCCAACAGGCAGCTGTCTTCTAATAGTTTGTTAAATGGCTGTGTACCCTGCACCCCACAAATGAATTCAACCGACCCAACAAATATTGTCGAAAGGCATGCCCTAACAACCACTTGCAGTTCACAGGCTGTTCCGAGCTTAGGGACCCTTCATGCCGACAGTTCTGTTAGAATACATATTCCTGGCGGAGAGCCTTTAAATACTGGTGGTGATTTATGCCCAAATCCTTTGGTTAATTCAGCTGTGGAAAACCATGATGTACCCAAACAAGTGAACAGCGCTAGAGTGTCAGTAATTAGTGGTCCACGTAGTTCTTGCATAACTGCTGTCAAGAAAAGGAGCAGCACTTCTAAGAAAAAGAAGAAAACAGACACACCCGTTGCAGCTGAGGCTACACATGAACTAGCAAGAAATATTTTGGCAGCGGTGGGAGGAAATCTGCAAATGTCAATGGATATGCAGCCAAATCTTATGACCTATGGTTCTGAGTTGCTAGAAAATATAGCAAAGAATTTGAGTAATGCTGACAAAGAACTGCTCATGTCTTGTCTAAATGAAAGCATCAAGGCTAGCTCAGAAACACCGGCATTATGTCACCTTGCTGTAAAAGAAGAAAAAAGCAATTTACCAATCCTCCCACCCAACACATCTGAGTGCACAGACAAGCTTGATATCCACCAAGACTTCAGAGAGAAGACATTCGATAATTTGAGTCCAGCTGCCAACGAAGTATATACTATTAATAGGAATGCTCAAGAACCTCACTCTTCTTTGACCCCAAGTCAAATTGCAGCGAATGTTAGTGTAGATGATGAATTACCAGACGTTGTGCATAATGTAATGTCAGCTAGCACTGCTGCTAGCCCACTTAACAAAATGAACATACCGGTCTGCTCAGTTTCCCCAACCCAAGAAACCACCACCATTTATGATGACCAAGTTCTAGAGATCATGAACCTGGTACAGAATCTTCAGCTTGTGGATGGTGTGGCGTTTGGAAACGTTCCATCAGAAGAGAATTGCATCTCTAGTGAAGCTTTGCCCATAATGTCCAGTGTAATTGTCCCCAATCCAAGTCACAGTCTTGTTGCTGAACAACCCTCTGAAGTATCTTTATTATCTGACACAAACATTGCAAAACCTTTTATTTGCCGCGAGGAGACTTGTAACTACTGTGCAATGACTAAGGATGCTTTATTTAAGCATTATACAAAAGTTCATTATTACACAACTGAAAAACTTGAAGAGATCAAAAAGCATCAACTAAAGTTTGCCCCTTTCAAGTGTGTTGTTGCTTCATGTACAAAAACTTTTACCAGAAATTCAAATCTTCGAGCACATTGTCAAGCAATGCATAATTTTACCTCTGAGGATATGATCAAATTAAAAATTAAAAGACCCCATGGTAAAAAATCTGCTAGTGAAAGTAACGACTTCTCTTCCCCTGAAATGCCAAATGGAAGCCCGGAAGTGAAAAGGTGTGCAGAGTCGTATGATGATGCTCAAGAAATCACAAAAATAGAACCGGATGTATTTCAAGAATTGCTACCTGTAAAAGCTGAGGAATCCCCTAAAGTTGAGGACACAAAGCCACCTCCTGAATTGCCAGTTATGGAGTCACAACTTGCACTACTAGATCAGAAAAACAAGAGAGGCCCAAAAATCAAAAGAAAACGAAAAGAGAAAGAACTTAAACGCAAAAGAGCAATGCAGAAAGAAGCCAAGTCTAATCAGGGGCCCACTTCTTATAAACCTTATAAGTGTGTTCACCAAGGCTGCACGGCGGCTTTTAGCATACAGCAAAGCCTAATGCTTCATTATCAAGCTATTCACAAGCTTGAGACGCCTAAATTCTCAGGAGAAGATTTGAAAATGGAGGCAGAGGAGGGAGACGGTAGCATTAAAGAGTTCCGTTGTACTGAGACTGATTGCTCTCGAATATTTGCTAGCTTTGCTAATTTAATTCAGCATTATGTGAAACTTCATGAGATGATTGCAGATGAAATTGAACATGTGGTTTCTTCAAGTGTAGGACAGTTTGACTGTGATCAGAGTCAGTGTACAGCTACTTTTACAACCTGTACTAGTTATATTGAACATCTTGAGGAAGTCCATGGCTTGAAAATGAAGCAGCCAAAATTTGATGGTGAAGAAATGTACAAGTGTGATATTGAAGCCTGTGACCGTTTTTATGCAACGCGGTCAAATCTGCTTAGGCATATTTTTCACAAGCACAAAGACAAACATAAGGAGCATCTAATCAGACCAAGAAAAATAAGTATTGGCGATCAAGAAAACACAGAAGAGAAAGTTCAGAAGGAAAGACCCAGAGTGCCAAAACAAAAATGTGTCATTTTGGGCAATGAAGTTCCTAAAACCAAGCGATGCAAAGGCAGCAAAATTTTTAGAGATGTCAAAGGTAAATCTGAGCAAATTAAAACTGGACCATTGACTCTAAAATACGGAAAACAAACCTATACGTTGAAGGATAAAGATGTTGCCATAGCAGAGTGCCCTGAGAGTAATATGAAACAATACCCATGTATGATACAGGGTTGTACATCTGTTGTTGCTAATGAACACAATGTTATTAGGCATTATAAATGCCACAAATTATCCAGGGCATTCATTGTAAGATACAAAAAATCACTAGTTGTCTGCAGAAGACGTGGTCGACCCATAGCTAAAATTACTCCATCTCCCAGCATAGAACCAGCTAGCCCTACAAAACCAGATATCCAGGAAACCATTGTTTTATCCACCGATACCCAGCAAAAACAATCCCACCAAACTATACTTGAAAGTGGAGATGAATCCACCCTTTCAACCTCTCAGCAGAGTGAAAATGATAAAGATGAGATGGATGAACTCACTGAACTATTCATTTCAAAACTAAGCAATGAGGACAGCACCAGCTCAGAAAGCCAAGCAAGGGTGTCCTCTTGTGTCAGTAGTGACCTCCAGGATACAAGTTCATGTCATTCGGAGCCACAAAGAAGTGGTGTTGCTGTAAAAAGAACCAATAAACAAAAGCAAGCCACACCAAATAAGAAGAGAAAAGTTGCAACGCCAGATATATTGTCTGCTGAATCTAGCAGCCCAGTTGGCTGTGATGAGACCTTGGTTGCTGATATTGTTCCTGAGGACACACCAGCATTTGACTTGAGCTCATTCAAACCTATGGGATTTGAAGTTTCATTCCTTAAGTTTATTGAGGAATCCGTTGTCAAGGAAAAGAAAACCGTAGAGAAAAGTAATTCAAGCTTGGACACACAGACAGAACAGCAGCCAATTGAGGAAAGGGAACATGTGTCTGAGGATGAAGACTCTGACTCGGATATACATTTACTTTTTGCTAACCCTTTGCAGCTACCTAACCTAGAAAATGTAAAGATTGTTTTAGTTGAGGCATTCAATGACTACATAGAACTTGTTGTGAAGCAGCTCAATGAACTGAAACCTGCTGTGATTCTTAAAAAGCACCCCATTTTGAAAGACGAACCCTTTAGCATTGCGAAGGAACAAAACGTAGACCTTGATATCGAAAATACATTGTAGGGAGATCCTAGGATATTCAGATTTTTTTGTTATTTTTTTATTGTGAACTAGAAACCATCAAGCATGCAAATGTAATTTTATGAGTTTGTTTTTTTTTTGTTTTTTTTTTACAAGTGACCTAACATGGCCAAAAAAAAAAAAAAAAAAAAAGTCATGACACAAGTCATGCATAGTTTTTATTCCATTATCCCTATGGGACTAGATGATTTAAATTGTTTATTCAGTTCTGTGTGTATATAAGAAAAGTTCAATATTTCTACTGATAAATTGTCCTTTCCACAAATTAACAATTTGTGTACTGTGTGATATTTGGTATATTTACCAAGCTCACAGCTCCTGTATAACAATGTACTTGTATATATTTTTTTGGGGTTTCTTTGTTGGCCCTCTGTGTGTTGTTTTTTTTCCTTTTGTAAATATCACATTAACACATTTGCTGCCTAAGTGTAAACTATTAAATTCACATTTATATTCTGGATTTTAATTTGTAATCAAGTGATCACTTTTTTAAAAGTAAATTTGTATTGAAATTACCTTGGGTTGCACATTTTATGTAAATACTTATACAGAACATATATTGAAAGTTTTTATTGTGTAAATGCTTGAAACCGTGTTACTTTTACAGCTTACGTATTTAATGCTTATGACCAGAAATTGGTTTGTGTGGGATTAAAGGGGGTTCTCGGCTTTAAGCTGGAGGTGGATCTGTTTCAGACTTATTTTAAACCTACTCTGTGCCACTTCAAAAATAGGTGGACACTCGCATTTAATTTTTCTTTGCAAGTTGTTTGTCCAGTCTAAAATGATGATTCTCTTTGGCAGCCATTGTGGATTTTCCCATACAGCAACACTACAACTGAAATACATATTCATGAGATTTTTTTTGACATCCACCTTCCATGTTAGTAAGGTGTCAATAGTTAGATGAAAGCAAGCTGTAAGACATTTATTTTTATTTTTTATTTATGCCCTAATAAAACATGTGTTTTTTTTTTTTGTTTTTTTTGCTAGTTCTGGATTGAATAGTAATTCTACAGCAACTTGCCTCACACATTGTATGTACTGAATTATACTCCACCAACTCCACACCGTGAATTTGCATGGTAGGGTGTGTGTGTGTGTGTGTGTGTGTGTGTGTGTATTGTGTGTGTGTATTGTGTGTGTGTGTGTGTGTGTATGTATGTATATGTGTGTATGTGTGTGTGTGTGTGTATATATATATATATATATGTGTGTATATATATATATATATATATATATATATATATATATATATATATATATATATATAATGTGTATATATATATGTATGTGTGTGTGTATATATATATATATATATCTTTTACAGGTCTCTAATGGGCAATTAAAAAATAAAAATTATCCTTTTAAAGTGCTGTTTTACAATCTAACTGGACATATAAAATGGTTTTACACATCTTAAATGACCCACCTATCTGTGCTATTAAAAAGGTTCCAATGCAGTTTTATTAGTGGCTCTGGACAGATCTGCCATTACATATACCACAAAATAGTGTTGGCCACCTCTTCTCTAATACATAATCTAATGCTAGCCACGCAAAGCTCAAGTTTCAGCTGCTTCCTGCTGAATTGGATAAAATTTGAGCCCTGGACTACCCCGTCGACACCACATGCCTTGAGGTCATTTTAAAAATTGACTCTGGCAGGTGGAAAAGCTCAGCCAAACGCTATCTGCAGCCTAGAAGTTGCAGACACTGTTCAGGTATTCAGTCTGCTGCTGCAACTGACTGGATACATTAATTGGCAGCAGAGATACCTCCAACACTGTTACAGCATGAATAGAGCCATTTATTGATTTTATTCCATTTAGTCTTTCAGCCTGTGTAAGGCTATTACCGCTAAGAAGTAATTGGGAGTCTCTTGTGTTGTGTAAGCCAGAATGGTCTCTGCCTGAGTCTCTTAATGAATAAAACTATAGTAGTTGGTAATCCCCAGGTAGCACTAATGTTTAGTGTGGGAAGTATTTACCTTTTGGGTTTTAATAGTTGTAAAACACATGATTGACAAAAGTGATAAAACATGCACCTTCATTTAATTTACTACAATATTCATATGTTTTAAAACCATTTTAAGATTGTGTTTATCTCTGCTGAGGAGTTTACACAGAGGATGGCTTTTTTAAGTTATACAGAAAAATCCTACAAAGGGCATTGCCAAATAAAACTATACCATCTGTATGTTAATCATGTAACTGATATTTGCGGAACTTCCCAAAAGAGGATATATTATAGATAATGTTTGTCAGATAACATTTTATCATATTCAGCTTTCAGGACTTATAATAGCAAATGTATCTCAGTCGGCTCTTTGTATATTTGTATAGCAGAGCAGCTATGGAAAGAAGTATTCAGGCTAAAAGCATAATATTTTAATGAATATTAGTAAATGTCACACAGCCCTAAAAGGATCATACATTCGATGGATACAAAAGGTCAGAGGGATTCTTTACATTTTTTCTAACACTGCTTCTTCAATATAGTGGTCAGTTATGCATTTCATTTAGTAAATTTAAAACAATGGTTAATTTTCATTTCAATCTTTAGACAAAGACCAAAGAAAATCTCCCAACAAAGGCTAGTGATTTTGATGCATTAAATGTTACAAGCCTTGCTGTGCCACATGGTACCTGAATGTCCTTAATACGTTTATAAGCTGACTCAACAAATTTTAGGGTGAATGGCTTTTTTTGCAGGAAATTTATTTTGAATTTAAACATGGCACCAGTAATTATTTAATTTTAAATGTGCCAAATTCAATCACCTGATGGCATGCACGTATGGCCACTAGCATTGCTATAATCCTATTTAGTTCAACCTAAGGTTAAAGGGGTTGTAAAGGTTTGTTTTTTATTTTCTAAATAGGTTACTTTAAGCTAGTGCATTGTTGGTTCACTTACCCTTTCCTTCAATTTCCCTTCTAAATGTTTTTTTTTTCCTTTGTCTGAATTTCTCACTTCCTGTTCCTCCTCAGTAAGCTGTTTTAAATGACTTTCCACCGCTCGAATGATGGTGGAAAGCTTAATGAGGAGAAACAGGAAGTGAGAGATTTTAAACAAAGAAAAAAAACATTTAGAAGGGAAATCGAAGGAAAGGGTAAGTGAACCAACAATGCACTAGCTTAAAGGAACCTATTTAGAAAATAAAAAACAAACCTTTACAACCCCTTTAACCTCAGGTTGAACTAAATAGGGTCATAGCAATAGAATAAAAGACAAACCTTTACAACCCCTTTAATTTTATGGATTAAGTTAAACAGCTAAATACTTCTGAAATGCCTGCTGTAATTTTGTCCAGCCAGTCTTGTCGGTTACACACACCTGCCACACTGCAGCTGGTAACATTAATTTCCTAATTAAGTTTGCACCCTTGTCAACTTTCCACAGCATGTTCATTGGATAATTTATTCAGCATCATCAACCCTGCCCAGTAAGCAGAAGGGTGAAGCAGAAAAGCTAAACCATGAAGTAGCAATGATCCTTATGGTTGCAGTGATGAAACAATCCCAAAAATGGCAGAGCAGAATTTTTTTTACAATGGTAAAACAGCTTGCATACTTATTTTTAATCAGTCTGTTTAGTCTGGAGTTGCACTTGTAAAAGTTGGGTTTCTGAAAATGTTTTTTTTTTGTTAGTCTTATGAGAATTTGTGGGAGTACACTCCGCTTTGCTGTTCTGTCACACACGCTTGTTGATGTGCTTGTTCATTTGATGCAGCAGGCCTATGGGACAATGTTGAAAAGTTGTAACTGGCAGATGCATAAGTATAGGGAATGGAAAGTTGCTGCAGGCTGTGGCTTGCCTGTGACTCTCATATGACTAGAAAATGTAGGGATTAAAGGATTATTGACTAATCACCTGACTTTACAGCCAATTGATTAACATAAGCAGCATGCAGTGGGCATTCAGAATCCTTGTGGTGCAGTGGGTCAGTTTTTAAAGGTAATGACTTCGGGCACTTTGCCTATTTATCCAGGTTGAATCACTTTGTTGCCAATATATCCTTGTTTACCCATGCCCAATTTTAAGTGAAACACAGTACAACCTTGTATGCTATGCTGTGTTAACATTTCTGTAAATTTCATGAAACGTGTACAGTTATGTGAAGCAATGTATATATTTAAGGTGGTAATTTGTGAAGTAGCCCAGTATTGCCTTAAATAAAATCACATTTCTTTTTTAGATTGGTATTTGGTGATTCTATTTTTCGACATTGGTATTATTATTATTTGATGCACTGATTACACTGTTCATTTTAAGGCAAACTTGTGTCAAACCTGTTACACCCTCCTCACTAATCATGGCAAAGTCCTACTTGGGGGGGGGGGGGGGATTTATTCTGGTACAGCTGTTTAGGGTTTGGCTGTGGAACTTATTAGGAAGAATTTTGAGCTTGAGGGGTAAATTGAGAATATTTGACAAATGTACCCAACAGCCAGTTAGCCAACATCTTCAGCATTGACAAGCATGGCAGAGAAATGTGTAGGTCAATTTCCTGAAACATTCTAGTTGGGCTGTCTGGCATCAAGGTACCAGTATGCAGCGAGTGAGGTTGAAACTCCTTTATGCTTGTCCCAGGTCAGCAACTTCAATGTGAACCTTATGGCCCCCTTTCAAAAAATGTTGTACCTAATAAATGCATCTGCACTTACAGTAGTTTTCTTAGTCCCCTTGCAAAGTATCGCAAATACCCCTTCAGCCGGACAGTGGAATCCACTTGATGCATGCTTCTGTGATGGTGTGTGGCAATGATACTGCATTTCTTCTGAATTCAGAGCAGAGTTATCACTGTTAGGCCTTGTACACACAACCAGACATGTCCGATGAAAACGGTCCGCAGACCGTTTTCATCGGACATGTCTGCTGGGAGGTTTTGGTCTGATGTGTGTACACACCATCAGACCAAAATTCCCGCGGACAGAGAACGCGGTGACGTAAACGACACCGACGTTCTCTGACACGGAAGTACAATGCTTTCACGCATGCATCGAATCAATTCGACGCATGCGCGGGATTTTGGGGCGCTGGTTATACGTCATAACCAGCGGACATGTCCGATGAGTCATACTAACCATCGGACATGTCCGGACAGCTTTCCAGCGGACAAGTTTCTTAGCATGCTATAAGAAACTTTTGTCCGCTGGAAACCTATCCACTCGGCCAGGAATCCTGTCCGCTAGGCCGTACACACGGTCGGACATGTCCGCGGAAACTGGTCCGCGGACATGTTCGGTCGTGTGTACGAGGCCTTAGGCTTTGGCTGCTTTCTCTACAGTGGAATGAAAACCATGGTTCGTCTTACCATGGTTCGTCTTACTACGGTTCGTCTTACTGGTAAGTGTTTCTGAGAAATGGAAGATGGAGGTACAGAGGGATGCAGCCTAAGAATTACTGTCTTCCAGAATGGTCAAAAACAGATCCTTGCATGACAGACTGCATGTTTGCAATCTTAGCTGAAGTAATTGCTAACAAAAATAATTTTGAGTGGCATCTTTCCTACCTAAATCTGAGAGCTTCAGAAGGTCCCCTGGTGACTTTTTTTTTTTTTGTGTTTGTTTGTTTTTTTATGATACAGATCCAATGGTGGTAGGGTCTTGACTTTCCTTGGTCTACATCTATCTGGCCTCTAGGATCTTCTTGATAAACAATTTTTGCCACCTAATTTCCAAAAGCGCAGACAGGTTTGCTGGGTGATGAACCTCTTTCAATACTTTTTTGGAGAAAATCCAGAATTCTTGGAATTGTATCCTTGCCAGGGTCTAAGTGTTTGGTATTGATACCTCCTAAGCGTCATCTTGCGGATAAGGGTCTCAATTATCTTATCTGAAATTATTTTGTTTGTAAGGATCCACCTCCAGACCATCAATCGGATGAACAACCAATCCCTGGGATAACAAATCCATTGATTCAGTGGAATCTAAAGAGGGAAAACTGTATGTAACAGAGCTGAAAACCAGCTTCTCCGGGGCCCCCAAGGAGCTGCCAAAGTTCACTCTGCTTGATCTTGAACAATTTTCCTGGCTACTAAGAGCAACAGGACTATTGGCGGGAAGGCGTAACTCAACTTGAAGTTCCAGTGGTGTATCAATCCGTGCCTAGGACTGAAGATTTTTTTCCCAGGGAGGAGCAAGTTTGCACTTTTTCCTGTTCTGCTTGTAAGCAGAGAGATCTACTTCCAGAACCCCTCATCTTATGATCTCTTTGAAAACTTGAACTCCCACTGCTGCTGTTGACCTGTACCCTGCTCAGTCTGCTAGAGAATATTCAAGGTTCCTTTGATGTGAACCGCAGAGAGATAAGCTACTACTGTGGCATTGTCTAAAAAGATAAGTATGTCTCTTGCCTAACTCTGGTCCTTAAGGGCCCAAAGAACATTTTGACTGTGCTGCTTCTGGTAACCAGAGTCCTGCCCTTGCCAATACTTGGAATGAGCTCCCCACCCCCCCAAAGGCTGGTATCTGTGTTAATCTTAATGGCGGAAACTTGATACAAGTTAAGATGTGCAGGCTACTCCCACCAAGCAGGACCTAGAGAAGCCAATCTGGATAGAGACATTAACCCATTCATGGCCTGGTGTCTGCAATCCCACAATCTGAGAAAATTATGAAGATTTCTGGAGTACATCTGAGCCCAAATCACTCAATCTCTTTTGCTCTGTTAGACACAATCCAACCTAATGTCTGAAAAGTTTAAAGGACCACCTGGACACCCTGGGACAGTTTCCCTTTGTCAAGTTGTCTAGGGAATTATCAAGATTTCTTGGGAAAAAAAAATATGGCATCACTTTAGCCAGAATCTTTGTAAATATCCTGGATGCTGTCAAGAGACAATACGGACATGCTCTGAAATTGCCAGTGTTGAAGGCAACGCTCCGTCTAAACTGAGGAGGAGGACTTTAGTGCTCCTGCCTGATTGGTACATGCAGATAAGTGTCTTGCAGCTCCATCGTTGCCTTAAAGGCATCCTTAAAGATCAGATTTTTTATGAATCTATTTGAAATCTAAATATCTCTTCAGCAGTTTTGTTTGCCTATCCTGTACTTCCCTGATGGTTTCTGGACCAAAAAGACATGGATGTAAAAACCCTGAAATCTTTGACTTGTAGGGAGTTGAACAACAATCTGCAATCCAGCGAGTAATCAATTCTACCCTTGCGAGCCTATCCTTTGGTTTATCTGATGATTTTGGTTTGAAAGAGTCTTCTGGGTGGGTGCCTTTTTGAATTCTAATAAATTCCCTGTTTTCTTACAATCTGGCAGACAAAGGTGCTCTGTTATCTTCTCCCACCTGAATTCGATTTTTGTTTTTATGTATTTTATAGCAGAAAGATAGAGATGTATAAATATAATTTATTATATAATACAGGCAGTCCCCGAGTTACAAACATCTGACTTGCGAACGACTACTACTTACGAACGGAGGTGGCATGACGTCACTGACGGCAGCTTGCGTTCCACGCTGGTCCCGGTGCTCTATTGATATGTGCTTTACCATCAAAGTGCCTGCACAGAATGCATGCATGGGCACATTTCGATGGTGAGCACATATCGACAGAACACTGGAAATCGGAGTAGCCATCTTGCAGAACGGGACACATCCCACACTACAGTACTAAATGTATTGCATGCCCCACATACAGGACTGCGTGCCCGAAAGCACCCGGAACACCCCACATTGCACAGCCAGAAGTGCTTGGCTGGAGTTCCTTAAAGGTACTGTTCCAAGTTGGGGCTGTTACTGGTTAATTTATGGGTCCGATTATGTACTGGACATTGTATATCGCACAAATCAACCAATTGTAGCAAAACAAATGTACTGTTTGCCTCTGTGAGTGGTCAGGGAATATAGCTTAGTGTAGCGCCACCTACAGCAATGTTTCTCAACTCCAGTCCTTAAGTACCCCAACAGGTCCTGTTTTGAGGCTTTCCATTATTTTGCACAGGTGATATGATCAGTTTCACTGCCTTAGTTATTGCCAGAGCCGTTTCATCTAAGGGAAACCCTGACCTGTTGGGGGTTACTTGAGGACTGGAGTTTAGAAACATTGACCTAAAGCTGTCCTTGTTCCTATAGGCCAAGCTAGCCTACTGGTACATGGCTGCCCCCAGGAATGCCGTGTTTACTTGCCAGGAAGTACAGTAGGCTGAAGAATGGAAGAACAAGAGTTCCAGTGGTTCCAAGAGTGCAGTTGTCTGCAGGGGTTGGCTGGGACTGGTATCTTCTAGGAATGTAGTCAGAAGTTCAGGCGGCAGGCAGAGACCTGGTCAGCAAATAGGTATAGGTTTGGACCAGGCAGCAGGCAAAAACATAGTCCCTAAACAAGCCAGGGTCAGTGCAGGCAGAGTCAACACTGCACTGGTGTGGCAGGGATTAGGATGACTGATGCTGGCTATACTGGTCTGGTGCCACTGGGACTTGTGTAGAGGTGATCAGGAACACAGTTGCTGACTACACTGATCTGGCCACATTGACTGGGCGTCGTGCTGATTAGAGACAGACTGGCTGCATTTTTTTTTTTAGGGGTTGATGGGGGGGGCAAGTAAAACCTTGCAGTTGGGCCATTGTTTTATCCCCCCTTTACCTGCGGTGGCCCTGGTTGTTGTACACATGCCAAGGCTGTGATGCTTTGCAACTGTGGCAGGAATTCTACCTCCTGTATGCCCACCGATCACAACCCATTTGAGTGAATGGTTAAACGAGATGAGGCCATAAAACTCCACCATCTGTGTCATGCTCTCTGTAGAGCGATCCAAATATAGATCATGTGAACGAGTTCTATGGTGTAGCAGCGATTAGGGACACTGGCAGCACTGGTCAGGTGACATTGTAATGCTGTAGAAGTAATCAGACGATGTCTGGCAAGAAAGAATGTGATATTAGAGCAGCCATCCACTGATCACCACAGCAGTAAAATGTCGTCCGTGGCACTGCACTTGCTCTGGTGACCAGAGCATTGATTCTGTTCTAACACTGTTTGGCTGCATTCATGCAGCCTGTTTAACCGGTTAAGGACCGCCGCAGCGCTATTTATGTCGGCAGAATGGCACGGCTGGGCACATGGACGTACAGGTACTTCCCCTTTAAGATGCCCAGCCGTGGGTCGTGACCCGGTCCTGTCCTCCGTGACCAAGCCCGAGGGACCCGCGGACCGATTGCCGCCAGTGTCCCGGGATCGGGTCACAGAGGAAGAACGGGGAGAGGTGAGTATAAACAAACCTTCCCCGTTCTTCCTAGTGTGGCTGTCAGTGATAGTCTGTTCCCTGTGTTAGGGAACGACGATCAGTGACGTCACACGCACAGCCACGCCCCCCCCCACAGTAAGAACACTCCCGCAGTACAGACTTAACCCTACAGCGCCCCCTCCTGGTTAACCCCTTCACGGCCAGTGTCATTTTCACAGTAATCAGTGCATTTTTATAGCACTTTTCGCTGTGAAAATGAGAATGGTCCCAAAAATGTATCGGAAGTGTCCAGTGTGTCCGCCATAATGTCGCAGTCATGAAAAAAATCGTTGATCATGATTTTTTAGTAGTAAAAAAAAATGCCATAAAACTATACCCTTTTTTGTAAACGCTATAACTATTGCGCAAACAATCAAACGCGTATTGCGATTTTTTACCAAAAATATGTAGAATACGTATCGGCCTAAACTGAGGAAACATTTTTTTCTTGTGCACTGCGAGCGCGGGTAAGGGTAAGTTTGTCTTCCCACCGTTTGGTTACACGGTTCTGGTAGACTCCTGACTGTTGGACTTCTGTGCTGTCATGTTTCTAATAACAATAATTCACTGCTCCCTCTGCCCTGGTTAGTTTGGTCTGATGGGTGGGCTGGTTAGGTTTGGCGGTAGGTCAGGCTTGGGGGTCTGGTGGCTTCTTTCTGGGATCAATAGTGGGGGGAGTGTGTCTTGGGGGGCCAGGTGGGGGAGGTTTGTTGCTGTAAGGGAGGCCATGCGACCCCCATCTCTACTAGGGGTGCAGAATCAGGCCGGTGGGGGTGCTCTCTCTGGGGCAGTTCAGCAGGGGCCATCATGTGCTCAGTATCTAGGCACCCCTTTTTTGTTGGGGGCGTTCCATGTAGTTTTGGTCAGGTACCATTCTACCAGCCACCGTTCTCTGGTTTGTTCAGGGCATGTGTCTCGGTCAAGTGTCTTATCTTAAACTTCACATTCTTGACGTTTGTATTCTGAGTGGTAGTTTTGTATGTTCCTGTTTTCTTTAGTTTTTTTCTACACATCTTCTGGAGGCACAGAGTTGCATTCTTTGCGGTTTTTATTTTGTTTTCCAGTCCATTTCAGGTAGGCATTTTTCTCACACTGGTTTTCAGGGGTGGTGTTATTTTTCATTCAAAATCTGACGCTTCAGGTACATAAGCGTCATTCTGAGAAGTTGCTCGCTCCCGCTGTAATGCCGTGTGGGCGGTGCGCAACGATTTATATAGGCGTGGGGCTTGGTCACCAGGTGATGTCACCCGGTAACCCCCTGCCTCTATGACTGTTTATTTCCATAGTGGTGGTTTTCTACATTGCATCAGGATTCTCAGGAGTCTGGGGTTTCCCAGGCAATTCCGGTACGTATTTCAGTGTGTGGCATGTTTTTACACTGCAGGCTACCCATCATGTCTGTTTTTTTTTAGCAGTTTGAGGTGATCGTTTTTAATTGGTTTGTTCAGTGGCAAGTTGTCTCATCTGTTCTCACACACCTTATGTAACTCGTTCAACTCACGTTTTCTAGTACAACTTTCGTTTCTAATGCCATTCACGTTTCTCATGCCACTTGCGTTTTCATTTCTCGTTTCGCATGCGACTTATGTTTTCATGCAACTTGCAGTTTAGTTTCTCTTGGCTTACATTTTGACGCAATGCACGTTTCTCACTCAGCTCATTGTTTCTTTTACATGCTTACGTTCCTTGCGCAGCTTACCTTTCTCGCGCAGATTTTGCCATTCATGTTTTCTCCACGTTGAGTTCTTATGTTTTTACATGGGTTTTGTATCGCATCTTCACGTTGGGTCATGGCAGCTCCACTGCACTGTTACCTATCACGTTATACGTTCACACGGATTGAGTTGGCCGTTTTTAATTGGCTTGGACAGTGGCAAGTCTCCTCGTCTGTGGCACATACGTTATATCTCGGGTTCTGTTTTCTTGTTAACATGTTACCACCCACATCGGTAGCCTGACGCGTTTTCAGGTTCAGGTCTGAGTTTGTTTTTAATTTGCCTGTTGTGTCGCAGGTAACTCGGCCTGGTAATTGTTCGAGACCGGCATGTTTCGGTCCATTTCATTTTCGAGGGGGGGGTGGCTGGTTGGTCGCAAGTAAGTCATGGGGACAGTTATGTTTTGTTGTTGTGCATGTATTCTTTTCAGTTATGCAGGTCATGTCGCAGGCTGCACATTGGGGACTTTGCTTCCATTCCGCCTTCTCCGGCTAGGGGGGTCGGAGCACGGTTTCTCACCCTCCCTCAGAACCTGGACTGTCCCAAGGCTGATGGCAGAACTACAACACGGGGATTGCTTTCCCGGCTTCGGCTCGGAAAGCCCAGCAGTTTAGGTTGCTGTTCCCTTGTGCGTCGGACGCGAGGGCGGAACAAGTTACCCTGCGGACTGTGGTTGCTTCTCTGTCCCAGATCCACACTACCCTCAATTCCCTAACTATATCCTGTCAGGAGTTGTGTAATAGAGTGGAGGTGTTGGAAAGTCAGCCTAATGCAGCTCCAGGAGCTTCTACCGGCCCAGGGGCTTTAGCAGATTTGGCACTCCCTTGACGCTTAGGCCGGTACCAGTAGGCCCAGGTAATTTGTGTGCCCCCCTATTGCTCCGGCACATTTTAACCCTGGGATCATCAAGGACATCCTGGAGGGCAAGGATGTCAACCTTGCGTCCCTGTTAATTGCTGCTCATGACGTATCGGATAACAGGTCTTGCGCTTGCGGGGATGTTTCGGTGGTGGTTAAGACTAGGGATCACAGGCTCAAACATAAGTTGTCCATCCCTGAGTTTGTCCTGGCCCTTAGTCTCTACAGAGACATCATTTGCTCTGTAAGTCCACTTAGAAGGGAATATTTGGACCTTTACCTATATACTAGGGTTGTCCCGATACTAGTATCGGTACGGATACCAAGCATTTGCCCGAGTACTTGTACTCGGGCAAATGCTCCCGATGCTTCATCCGATACTTGTACTGTCAGCGGTGATCAGTGCATGGGGAAGTTGCAAGCACCGATCACTGCTGTATAGATTTAAAAGTAATTACTCTGCTTCTTTCTCCCCCCCCCCCCGCTTTCAGCTGCTTTAAAATCAGCGGTGATTGGTGCTTGCAACTCCCCCCACATGATCGATGACTGTCCCGTGTCCTCCTCCAGCCCCCCTCCGTTTTGCTGCAGTGTCCCTCCCTCCATGTCCCCCGCCGTTTCTCTCTCTCTCCCATGTGTCCCCGTGTTTCTCTCTCCCTCAGTGTATACCTCCGTGTCCCCCCCATGTTTCTCTCTCTCTCTCTCTCTCTCCCCCCTCCGTGTGTCCCCTGACGTTTTTCTGTATCCCTCCATGGCCCCCGCCGTGTTTCTCTCCCTCCGTGGCCCTCACCGTGTTTCTCTCTCCCTCCGTGCTGCTCCTCCACCCCCTGACCCCCTGGGACTGTCAGGATGGAGAGCTGGGTAGGAGCCGGTAAATCCTGCTCCGAAAGGACAGTCGGTGATCACCGACTGTCTATTCACATAACTGAAACATTTTAAACTGTGATTGCAATGTTTCAGTTTATGAATGAAGAGAAGCGGCTGTCTTCACTCCATTCATTTTCAGCGCAGCTGATGCTGAGAAAGGGACTGGGGAACATGTGTCCCTAGTCCCTTTCTCTGTCTCAAAGGGAAGATGTCAGAGGTCTGTTAAGACCCCTGATATCTCACCAAAGCCTCCCAACAGGGCTGAAACAAAATAAATAAAATATTGTAGAGAATAAGAAGAAAAGAAAAAACACATTGACACGGTCCACCCCCCCCCCCCTTAAAAAAAGAAAGCATTATAAATAAAAACAAATTGTTATGTGCCGCTGTCGCATGAGATTAAAAAAATGTATTGGTATTCGGTATCAGCGAGTACTTGAAAAAAAAATATCGGTACTTGTACTCGGTCTTAAAGTGGTATTGGGACAACCCTACTATATACGGTGGTCGAGTTAGGCCACAAGTATGGGGGGGTCCAAATTTTAGAACTACCACCGGTCTTTTTCCGTCAAGGCCGTGGCCTGTTTTGCTCAATTCCAGGTGGTGACTGTTTGGTGAATTGTTTTGCCGGCATTTTGCTGTGCTCCGATTTCCGGTGTGCGCGACTTGCCAGTTGTCCACACACACTGCATACTGGTGCCCCAATTCGGAGGTTCCTGCTCTGCCTAGCATGTCCAGGGGGTCAGGTGCCTCTTCTATCCTCAGGCCATTCGGCACCTTTTGTATACGTTTTGCTGGCCCATTCATTTTCTGGGAAAATCCCAGATTTGTAACAATTGCAACCTTGGGACGTGCAATTATGCCATCTGTTACACATTTGTACCGGGTGTTTCAAGGCTCACTCCAAGTCAGCCTGTTCACTAAGGCAGAACAAAGCCTCGTGACAAAGCCGCATCAATATGCCTTATTTGCAGGAGTGTTTAGCCGTTCATCAGTCACCTTCTCGGAGGGGTTTCCATATGGGGTTTGTGTCCTTGCCGTCGGATACTTTTGAATGCCCAAATTTCAGGTCTTCTTACATAGACACGGAAGTGGTGGATCTATTACTGCAATCAGGACTTGAGAAGGGCTTCATCGTTGGGCCATTTACCACCCTACCTTTCAGGGTTTGGAGGGTGAACCCCCCTGGGGCTGGTTAGAGGGAAGGTTTCCAAAAAACATTTAATCTATGACTTGTCTGCCCCTCATTGTTCACACACAGCAAGCCTCAACTCTATGATTCCTTCGGAAGAATTTTCTCTCAAATATGCTTCGGTAGATCAGTTGATTCAGTCTATCATCAGGGTGGGCATAAGCACTTGGTTGTCCAAAGCAGACATTGCAGACGCTTTTAAGCTTCTGCCATCAGTCTGGCAGTGGCATGGTATCGGGTAGAAGGGAGGTTGCTATTTTGCCACCAAACTGACTTTTCAGTCCAAAAATAGCCCTTGGTGGTTTGACTCATTTGCTGGATCCTCGCTCACAATACAATTGTCACAAGGTGATTCGTTATCTAGGTGGTTTTCTCTTCATTGAAGGTTGTGATCAGGTCCCCACCTTCCTTCTGAAGCTCACTTCAGTTTTTTCAGCTCTCAACGTCCTGATGGCAGTCAAAAAAATCGAAGGTCCTGGTCCTAGACTCAAGTTCCTGGGTATCACGCTTGATACTCGGTCCATGCAGGCCAGTCTACTTACAGACAAGCTGGTTGGGATCAGAGTTCGCATTCATGCCTTTACGGTCTCCTGAGTTTGTACCAGGTTTGAGTTAGCCACTACTGGGCTTGTTAAATTTTGCAATGGGGGTCATTCCCCAGGGAAGGGCTTTCATTTGCAGGTTATTATTGCCTTCAGCCCCTAGCTCGGATTCTCGGGTTATTCTGGATTTCTCCGCTCTAGCAGATCTACTCCAGGATTGGAATGGGGTCCCCATGTTTATCCCTGCGGTGTCCAGTTTTTCCCCTCGAGTGTCCACAGATGCAGCGGCCACCAAATGTGGGCATTTTTGGCTCGCACTGGCTGACAGGGTCTTGTTCTAATAAGGTCTGGGCAATTCCTCGGTTTACGGAGACGTCGGTGATGTTTAAAAATGTATCCCATAGTGGCAGCGGCTCAGGTGTGGGTGACCTCTAAAATATTAACGATGGCAGATCGAAGTCCTTGCTGATCATGGGTTTTGTGCGTAGGCTCGTTTGGTTGTCCCTCTATTTCAATTTTCACTTATATTGTAGGTTCATCAATGGTGCAGATAACGGAACGACTGATGCTCTGTCCCGGTTTAATTTTTCCCACTGTTTTTCCAGCAGATGCCTGTGCCACAGTGTTAATTTTGGCAGCAAATTTCAATTTAGTTTTAGTTTTAGTCTTAGGACTAAAATGTAATTTAGTCTTCTGCAATAGTAGATAGCATCTCCAGTACATTTTAGTTGACTAAAACTCATTTTAGTCATCTAAAATAGAATGGGTGTAATTAAATTGTAACGCATTGGTTAACATTTTTCTAATTTCCAAACTCATTATATACTGCTAATGGTAAGAATCAAATGTTTATATTATTGAGGTATGACCATTTTGAAGTCAAATTTCAATTTAGTTTTAGTCTTAGTCTTTTGACTAAAATGATAGTTTAGTTTGTCATATTTTAGTTGTCTCAATTGTTTGTCATATTTTAGTAGACTAAAATAGTATTCTTTTAGTCGGTTTAGTCGACTAAATTAACACTGCTGCGCCATGCCTTCTCCATGGTTCCAGCAATTAGTGATGGATTAGATTCCCATTGGGCTGACGCAGCAGCCCTGATCGATAGGTCTTTATCTTCAAAATACTAGGAAGGCTTACGATACTGGAATGTTTTCCAGGCTTTCCGGTCAAAGTTTCCTAGTCCTGACCATTATGACATGCAGTACCTACTAGCTTTTACTGCTTTTTTGCCACTCCCAACTCAAATTGACCCACAGCACCATCAGGATGTATCTGGCTGGGATTCAGCTTTTCATGTCTTTGGAAGACCTCAGTAGGCCCTCTATTTTCTGCACACCCTATTAAAGCTATTCTCAAAGGGATCCAGAAGAGTAGCCCTCCGCCATGGTCAGCAGGCTTCCCATCTTGGGTCATATTTTTCATGACATGTCTGACATGCTTACGAGGTCTCCTTTTGGGTTGTTACCCAGCCTGGTGCTTAAGGCAGCGATTATATCTGTCCTTTTTACGTGTTTTTTTTTTTTTGAGGCTTCTGGCCCAGGGTCTCGCATACTTTTGATCAACTGGTTAGACACCCCAGCCACTTCTGTTTGCGTCTGCATGATTGCAAGGTGAAGCAAATGGGAGTCGGCACGCACATGGTGCCCGGCGTTTGGTTTTAGACCAGCTTGTCCGTGCTGCGTCTGATAAGCCCAGGGATGGCCCTCTGTTGCCTTTTCCTAGTGGTCCCCTCTCCATATCTCAATTCATACTTCATTGCCATACCCAATTGGCCAATCCTGGGTCTGGACCCTAAAGCGTACTCTGGCCATTCATTCAGGATAGGAGCAGCTTTGTGCCAAGGGGTACCGGTTCATCAAGAAATTGGGTAGGTGGATGTCGTCTTATTTCTCTAGGTATATCCCAGAGCCACTTTTTGAGATGTCACGGGCGTTTGTCAATTTCGCCGATTGAATGTTAATTTAGTGTGTAATAGATCTTTTAAGCTTTAATCCTACTGTGTTTATTTCTCTTATCGTCCATGGACAGACACGGCTCCTTAAATCTTGACATTTGGGTTATGTTCCTGTTCATAGGAGAGGACTAGGCAGCACATGTTAGTTATCTTAAAGCATGTAACTTCAACAGAGTTGAACAGCCCCGCCCAGGGGGTGGTCCCTCCGGTCAAAACCCCTCACCCTGCAGCTCAGTTTTTTTTCTGCCTAGCAGAGAAGCACGTGGCTCCCTTTGGGCCCAGAGTGCTGAAGCAATTTTTAATTGTATATATTTTATTTTTGTGATTTTTCTATCATCTGTCGGCTGGGTGACAGGCTGGATATTATAGATCCTTGTAGTCTCCCCAGTCTGGCCATCGATCGTGAGCAGTCCTTAGCTACACGCTGGGTTGGCCACGACATACCCCATGGGTGGCCGGTGAGCATATGCTCCGGGGTCCACATATGGGCTGCTGTTGTCTCACTCACAGTGGACCGGGCCGACAGCTACTCTGTACCATCGCCAGCAAGTCCTCGCAAGGACGGACAAGTACGGTTCCTCCTCCCTCGGCAGTTTTTCCTTATGTTACTTTGATAAGTTCATAGATAAGGAATGGGACTGGCAGCAGAAGTCCTTTGTGGTCCCTCAGCGCATGGCGGTCCGTTATCCTTTTGAGGAGAGCCTTTTGAATAAATGGGCCTCTCCTCCAGGTCATGGACCCCCCCCCGGTCTCTCGGCTAAATAAGGTAACCACTCTCCCAGTAGAGAGGACCCCTGCCTTAGGACCATACTGATAGGAGATCTGAAGCGGTGACCTCCATGTTTACCATGTTGGGGTCAGCGTTGCAACTTATATTGGCTGCGCCTTTGGTGTCTCAGACACTCACTGAATGGGCAAAGATTTTGCAACAGACAGTAGGAGGAGCATTAGCTTCCTCCAGAAAGCATAAGGCTGGCTGACCAATGGGTACAGGGCCTTGTGTTTGTCTGTGATGCCACTCTGGATCCTTCCCCTTTGATCTCCAGACCCTCTGTATCTGCGGTGGTACTGCGCCGCCTGATTTGGCGGAAATGCTGGTCTGCTGACCAAGCGTCCAAATAAGCTTTTGCAGATTTGCCCTTCAAAGGTGGGAGGCTTTTTGGTACCTCGTTGGACGACATTAAGGATATCACTGGGGGTAAGAGCACACTTCTCCCACAGTCCTCTAAGGGGAAGGAGCCACGCCGTAAGCCAGGGCCCTCCTATTCAGCGCAAAAGCTGTATTTTCATAAGTCTGGGTCAGCCGGCAGATCTTCCTAGACTGACAAGGCTCCAGCTGGGGGACAAAAGCGTCCCTGGGTGCGTAAGCCGAAGAAGCCGACTAACAAGCCTGCTACCGCATGAAGTTTTGCCCCCGCCCGACTCAAGGGTGGGGGGGACGGCTTCGCGAGTTTGCAGCTTGGTGGACCTCCCTGCTTTCTGACCAGTGGCTCTGCGAGGTGGTCACTTTGGGGTACAAGATCGCGTTTCTTGTCCGCCAAATAGATTATTTCCCTCAAATCTTCCTCTCCTTCCAGTTCGTCGGTCTGCTTTGATTGGAGCAGTTCAAGTCTTGCTCAGGTGCGGAGTAATTTTACCTGTGCCCCTGGAGGAAAGGTTTCAGGGATTCTATGGTGTTGGACGGACACCATTCTTCTTTGGGACTACAATCTTGGACCTCAAGGCCCTCAATGCCTTTGAGGGTGCGAAAGTTCAGGATGGAATCCATTTGTTTGGTGGTTGCTGCGCTCCATCCGGGGGATGTTCTGGCGTCCCTGGAAATCAAGGATGCATACTTGCATGTCCCCATCTGCACCAGCCATCGGAGGTTTCTGCGATTTGCTAAAGGCGAAGACAACTATCGATTTGTGGCTCTTCCCTTTGGCCTAGCATCAGCACCAAGAGTGTTCACCAAGGTGCTCTCCACGATTCTGGCTTTGCTGAGACAGTGAGGCATTGCTATCATGGGCTACCTAGACTATCTTCTTCTGAGAGCTGCTTCTGGCTCAGAATTAGAGGAAGACGTGTCTATAGCCCGTCAGACCCTCCGGGAATTTGGTTGGGTATTGAATATCCAGAAGTCCGTGTTGGTGCCGACTCAGCGTATGGAGTACCTAGGGTTTATCCTGGACTCCTCGGAGGTGAGGGTCTTCCTTCCTTTGGAGAAGTTGCAGACACTTCAGTCGGCGGTGAAATTGTTAGCATCCCGCAAATGGTCGCGTCTCTGTTTTTTTGCATGCAAATTCTGGGCCTCATGGTGGCCTCCTTTAGAGGCAGTTCCATATGCCCAATTCCACACTCGTATTGCAGAAGAAGATCCTGTCCAAATGGAACAAATTTCAGATTTCTCTGGAACGTCCGATTCAGGTAAATCGCCTGGTCAGGGCTTTCCTGAGTTGGTGGCTGATATCCCCGACTCTTCTGTCTGGGAGGTCGTTCCTTCCTTTCAATTGGACTGTGATCACGACGGACGCCAGCCTCACAGGTTGGGGGGTCTAGTCTGCCCACGTTTGCTGGACTCCGGACGAATCCCGCCTGCCTATCAATGTACTGGAACTTCGAGTGATCAGGCTATGCCTCTCCTCGTGGTCGCAGAGGCTACAGGGTCGTCCAATCAGGACCATGTCAACCATCAGGGGGGAACAAGGCGCTCGGCTGCGACATCGGAGGTCGCTCACATCCTGCGGTGGGAGAAAAGGAGAGTGCTGGCTCTGTCAGCCGTTTACATTCCGGGCGTAGAAAACTGGCAGACGAACTACCTAAGTCGCCAGATGCTGGATCAGGGGGAATGGTCGTTGCATCCGGAGGTGTTTCAACTCCTTTACCGGAGGTGGGGCACACCGCATGTGGATCTCTTGGCTTCTTGACTCAATCGCAAGGTGTCGAGGTTCGTGGCCAGGTCCAGACATCCCTGGGCAGACGCGTTTGTGACTCCGTGGGGTCAGTATCGGCGAATTTATGCCTTTCCCCCTACTGAAGTTGCTTCCTCGTCTGCTCCGCAAAGTAGAGGCCGAGGGGATCCCAGTGATTCTAATCGCTTTGGATTGGTCCCGGCGTCCCTGGTACGCCGACCTCGTGCGCCTGGTGGCTGCCAATAAGGGAGGACCTTCTGTCTCAAAGTACCATACATCATCCTGCTTTACAGTCGCTGGCTTTAAACGACATGGCTATTGAAAGACAGGTACTAAGGGACTGAAGTCTGTTGGATTCGGTCGATTCAACCATGCTGAGGGCACAGAAGTCTTCTTCAGAAGATCTACCATCGCACTTGGAAGGCCTACATCTCCATGTGCGAGGCGATGGAGTGGCGTCCACGGACGTATTCGGTTTCCAGGGTCCTGGAGTGGATCAGAAGCTTGCCTTAAGCACCATTAAGGGACAGATTTCAGCCTTGGCTGTTTTCTTTCGGCAACCCACTCGCTGGTAGGTACTTTTGTGCAGGGGTTTTGACATGCACTTCCCCCGATTTAGACCACCGCTTCCTCCGTGGGATTTGAATTTGGTGCTCTCGGCTCAGGAGCCCCCTTTTGAGAACATCAGAGATATTCCTCTCTTGACGCTCTCTCAAAGTGTCTTTTCTAGTAGCCATTACATTTGTCAGACGTGTTTTCTGAGTTGGCGGCCTTGTCTTGCAAGTCTCCTTAGTTGGTCCTCCACAAGGATAAAGCGGTGCTACGCACACAGCCTTCGTTTCTTCCGAAGGTAGTTTCAGCTTTTCACCTGAACGAGGACATTGTACTTCCGTCCTTGTGTCCTCGACCGTCGCATCCCAAAGAGGCTGCGCTACATGTCTTGGATGTGGTACGTGCTCTGCGGGTGTACCTGTCTGCCACGGCATTGTTCCGGAGGTCGGACTCACTGTGGCAGTGTCTGGTCCGCAGAAGGGCCTGACGGTCTCGCCGGACACTATTTCTCGGTGGATCAGGCAGACCGTCATCCAGGCCTATGCCCTTAAGGGGCCGGCGCCTCCTTTCCCTGTCATGGCGCATTCGACGGGGCCATTGGTGCTTCCTGGGCTTTCCGACATCAAGCGTCTGTTTCACAGGTGTGTAAAGCGGCAACTTGGTCGTCCGTTCATACTTTTTCCAAATTTTACAAGGTTGATGTGAGTGCATCTTCAGATGCTTCCTTTGGCCGCAAGGTTTTGCAGGCAGCTGTTTAAGTTTGCAACTCCTCCGTTGAGGAGCTCTGCTTGTTTGGGGTAAAGTTAGTTTTTGATTGCTGTTCCCACCCCTTGTTTTTCTGACACTGCTTGGGAACGTCCCAAATGTCAAGATTTAAGGAGCTGTGTCCGCCCATGGATGACAGAGAAGGATTTTACGGTGAGTACAACATTTTTTTTTTGCCCCCCCTTTTTAGGCATATGTTGTAACCTTGGCACACCTCAGGTCAATGTTCTCAGTTTCTCTTTTTTCCTTATCTATACTATCCACAGATTGATTGATTACGAGTACAAGTGTAAGGCTGACTGCAGGAGTCATTCCGCATAAAGCCTGCCCCCCTTTGCCTCCTCCCCTATGGTCATAGTCTCTCGTGTCCCACCCACCCATTCCCTTTTCTTTTTCTTTTGCTTTTCATTTAATTTCATACTTGGGTATGCCCCCTTTTAGACATACTGACCGCGTGACCTTGGCACACCTCAGGTCAATATTATGTTTCTCTTTGTTTCTTTCCTATACTATCCGCAGGTTGACTCTGAGTACAAATGAACCTCTTGCAAAGTTCTTGGTGATCCGATAAATGGTTGATTTAGATGCAATCCTAGTAGCAGCCATAGCCCTGCCTGTGAGTCCCTTTGTGCTCATAGCAATAATTGCACATGTCTTCTTGCAGGTAAACATGGTTAACAGGAAAAACAATGCTTTCAAGCACCTATCTCCTTTTCAAGCTTTGAGTCTGTTCTAACATTCCAGCCTTGTCTTTGTCAACACTGACATTGGTAATAATTAAAGAATCACTGACAGGATGTCAGCTGGTCCTTGTGTGGCAAAGCTAAAATGCAGTGTAAATAGTTTTTTCTTTGGGGATTAAGTTTATTTTCATAGCAAAGCAGGACTTTGCAATTGAATGCAAATCATCTGATCACTCATCATAACATTATCGAGTATATGAAAATTGTCATCATAATAACTGAAACAGCAGACTTTGTGAAAATGAATATATGTGATCTTCTTAAATTTGGCCAGGGTTGTATGCGGTTAATGCGTTTTTCCATCGCAGGTTGTGTCTGCTGCGCAAATCGCCATAGGTGTACGTCGGGCTGGTCCCGCTAAAAATCGCAGATCGACGCCATTAATGGTAAAACATAATAAAAATGCCATAAATTTATCCCCTATTTTGTAGATGCTATACCTTTTTTTTTTTTTTTTTTTTTTTTTTTGCAAACCAATCAATATACACTTTACTTATTGGGGGGTTATTTACCAAAAATATCTAGCAGAATACAAGTTGGCCTAAATTGATGAAATTAGATTTTATCTTTTATTGGGCATGTTTTATAGCAGAAAATATATATTTATGTCCGTTCTTTCCTACAAACAGTGCTTTGTTTTGGTGGTATTTGATCACCCGGTTTTTATTTTTTTGCGCTGTAAACAAAAAAAACCTGACCATTTTGAAAAAAACTTTTTTACTTTCTGCTGTAATACATATCCAAAAAAAGTCAAATGTATTCATTAGTTTAGGCCAATGTGTGTTCTACATATTTTTGGTAAGATCACAATAAGCATATATTGATTGGTTTGCGCAAAAGTTATAAGGTTTACAAACTAGGGGCTAGATTTAGGGACTTTGTTTTTATTGGTAATGGCAGCGATCTGCGTTTTTTTTTTTTCACTGACTGATATTGCGCCAGACAAACCTGACCCTAAGTGACGAGTGGCGCCAAAACAATTTTTTTTTTGGGTTGGTTGGTTTGTTGGTTTGTTTTAGGTGGTTGGTTGGGTTTGTTTTAGGTGGTTGGTTGGGTTTGTTTTGGGTGGGTTGGTTGGGTTTGTTTTGGGTGGGTTGGTTGGGTTTGTTTTGGGTGGGTTGGTTGGGTTTGGGGTTGGTTTGATTAAAGAACTTGTCAAACTGCCATTTTTTTTAAACTACATCCTTTTTTTTTGTGAGTGGGTAATGTACTCCATACTCATTCACATGGGCCAAAACCGGAAAATACGTTTTGCAATGAATAATCTGCATGGGCAGATTTTGCCGAACAGGTGCTTTAGGAGGGGTCATCAAACAGAATCTGTGCCTAGTTGCTACAGTGCACACATATACCTTGAACCCCAAAAAATGTATTCTCCTAATTACTGTACCACAACGGACAGCCTTACAGACACACACAGACCTCAGGGAAAAAAGATAATTAAAAAAAAAAAATTTCCATTACATTTTAAAGGGATATCATTTTGTCTGGCTGAGCCTGACTTGAAGAAGAACTTAATTAAAGCAGTAGTAATCTGCTGGGTGTTTGCCTTGCAGGTTTAAAAAATAAAAATAAAAAAATCATTGTATACTAGCACATTATGTGAAACTTGCCTGAAAATGAAGATCTCCAGCGTGCGCTTCCATCTTCACCCGGTCTTTCGTCCGGATTTATGTACTCTGTGTGAGTGGCTGGAGCCATGATAATGTCACTTGCGCACGGAAGCTGCCGTTTACAACACAGGACTCAAAAGGAATGGCGCAGGTGTGCTGTTTGTTCAGAGCGCATGCGCCGTGACTTTAAAGGCTGCATTTACAGTAACTATCTCCTAAACGCTGCACGTTTTAGGTGATATTTACAGTACCTATAGGTAAAAATCATGCATGGGAGTTTACTCCCACTTTAAAACCAGCAACTGTTGCGAATAATGTACTCCTTGGTCAGGACTAAGTAATATGACTTAATGTATACAGGTCAGGAGTAAGTAACCTACAAAACAACATATAGAGTACAGCAGTCAGGATGAACCCTCTGTTCAGTCCCTCCTTACATCAGAATCCCCACTGTTCCCTCTTACCCCCCCTCCCCTTAATTAGAAGTTCCCTTTTACGTCAGTGTCCACAGAATTCCTCTTTATGTTGGAGTCCCACCCCTTAAACCAAGGTTCGCAGAGCCCCCACTACATTTTAAAGGGGGGGGCGCGCTAAAGACTTTGATATAAGGGGAGCTCTGGAAATGCTGTAAGGGGGTCTCTGGTCACCAGAGCTCCCCTTTCAAGAGAGTTCTCAGCGGTTCCCAGAGTTTCCCTTTACATAATAGTCTGCAAGGTTCCCCTTACACTGCCATTCCTCAGTCCCCCACAGAGGGCGCTACAAGTCTCAGCATAGTAGGCTGCCATTCCCTGCTGAGGGTTGGCAGCCCTGCTATGCTGGGACTTGTAGTGCTCTCTGTGGGGGACTGGGGAATCCTAAATCCCCCCCATGCAGAAAGAACTACAAGTCCCAGCATAGTGGGCTGCTGTTGTCACTATAGCCTGCCACACCCATACCCTTCCACCCTCTTTGCCATACCCTGCTCCCCTCCCCACTCTCGCCTTACATCATTGCCCTGGTGCGCCCCCCGCGCTGCACTCTGGACAGGCATCCAGTTCCGTTTTTGCTGCAGACCAGAATGGAGGCAAAGCAAGTCTGGACTGGAAGAAATTACAGCCTCTTCTGAATGTCTGTGCAAGCACTTCATTGGTTGCTAGGGCGCTAGGCAGTCTGATTAAACTGCCTTGGAGACTACAGGGGAAGCCAGCCTCCATTTTTCTTTACTGGGGCAAATTTGGGACTTTGGGGCTTCAAGTTTAACTTTGGGATTGAGCTGAGTTTTTGTATGTCCAGGGCCTTCTGTCTGATTCCCGGGAGCTGCGATGTGCTCTGCGTACCCCCTCCCCATTGCCCTTCCTCCCACCCCTTTTGGACGGAGGAATGTGTGGGGGGGTGGGCTTGTGCTCACGTCACATCAGTGCCACGCATCCTGCACCACGTGTGACATCATGCCTTGGCGTCATGACATAAAGCACAAGCTCATCCATCTCAGCCGGCTTATCTGGGAAATAGGCAAGTCTTTTGTGGGTGGTCATCACTGTCCACGCCGGGGGCCCCTCCCCGCTTATGCCATGCCTGCGTGATGCTGGTGAGTCAGCGTGCACATGTGTGGGGCAGCTATATCTGGCCTCCCCAGATGCAGCACTGTTGCTACGAACCTTAGATGCCACAACTCGCCACACCACCCACCTCCTTGGTTGGAATATAAGTAAGCCAGTACAAGGTTAATCTACCCATTGCCTTGATAATTTTTTTGTCTTATTGTCATCTCTTGGTGGGTGTATGTTATAACACAAGGATATTGTATACTTTCTAAACTCCCTTTGGTAGTCACCATTGGTCCACCACCCTGTCCTATTACGAACACCAGCAGCTGTTGTCCTGCGTTCTGGGGAGTCCTTGTGGGTGCGCCCTGCCAGCATGTGGCTTCATTATTACCTCTGCTCCCGGGACAGACTTCCCTGGCCTTTGCTCCATACTTACCATGCCTCATCTCATAGCTTTCATGTACGTACTCAGGGTGGGCTCATTTGTTCCTTCCCTGATGTGTTCCACTACAAACCATGTTAAATGACCTTATCCCATTATACCTTTTAGATATATTTGAGCATCTGCCCCTGAGGAGTTTCTCACACGAAACACGTTGGTCATTTTGCCCTTATTTAACCATCAATTTCTGGGCAGTGGGGATGCAGACCCATGCCCCCCACCTAATCATCAATTTTGTATATATTTTGTCATCTTATCATGACCTTATTGGTTTCATGATATTTTCTATCTGCTATGTGCTGTTTTTATGATGCATGTACATATAAACTTTTTGAAATATATTTTCTATCAATTTAGACCACTAAGTGGCACCTGGCTACTATACACTATGTACCCTTGATGCTCATATTTCATGCGCACATACACGTGTGGGTGAATGTTTATGAAATGACATTTATTACAATGTTTTTACTTTTATGTGTTTCTGTCACTGGTGGGGTTTATTCAAGTCTTCATGATTAATATGTACTTCAATCCACCTCTGCAATGTCTATGGCCTCATTTAAATCCCAAATTTCCCCCTATATATTCTCTGAACCAGGGATGGAGGCACACCTCATGCGGGCCTGGCTCCCTTTGGGCCCATGGTCCTGAAGAACTTTTATTTTTTATTTTTGATCCTGAGAATCTACTATTAACTGCCAGCTGGGTGACAGGCTGGATAATATAGATCCTTGTAGTCTCCCCAGTCTGGCCATCGAGCGCGAGCAGGCCTTGGCTACACGCTGGGTCAGCCACGACATGCCCCTTTTGCTCCAGGGGTGGCCGGTGAGCTATGTGCTCCGGGGTTCACATATGACTGGGGCTACTGCTGTCTAAGTCACAGTGAACAGTGGCCAACAGCTACTCTGTACTGCTTGGAAGTAGGTCTGTCAGGAACGCACCAGCAAGTAAGGTTCCTCCTGTCTTGGCAGGATGGAACAGCTGGGCATTCCTGGGGTGGTCGATTAGGGGGGTCTCTAGTCCTCCCTTTCCTCTCTCCCCATCCATCCCTCCTCCCCATGCTTTGCTGGGCCTGTGGTGTACCTCACCGGGGGTTCCTGGCTGGGGGCTGCACGGTGTGTCCGGGTCCGCTCTAGTGTGGGTGGTCTGCCTTGTAAGGGGCCTCCGCTCGGAGGCCCAGTATTTTTGCGGCCTTTGATTTTTACCTCAGAAAGCTGCGCTGTTCCTATAGCTAATACAGCGGTCGGCCGTTTTCTTGTAGATCACGCTCTTTTATTTTTTCCCGAGGTAACCGGCAGCCATCTTTGTGGCGATTTTTACATTGGCTGGACCTCTAGCGCTGGTTTGTCATTCTGAACGGCAGATCACCTCAGACACACTCTGTGCAGGAGTTTAGAGCAGACAGCAGCGCTGAAGCAGTGCCTGGGTCAGGGCGATGAGTCCTCTGGGAATACCCCTCGATCTGGGCAGCTAGGAGGGTGGGCCTTTTCTTGTACCTTGACTTGTTCCCTGAGTGGCTGTCAAGTGTGTGGGTCAGTATGGCGTCAGAAGCTGGCGTTTTCTTCCCCAGACATTCTGGTGGTAGCAACCGATCCACATGCGGACGCTTTGCCAGAAGTCCTGGAATCATTTTTTGGCAGGGTGGAAGTGGTGTGCGGGCGCAAGGGGGTAAAGGGGTAAAAAAAAAACCCCCACCATATTCTGGGGAAAGCTCTGATTCTGACTGGGGACTGGCTGTGAAACGGTACCCCTGTTCTGAAGGGTCAGAGTATGCAGACCAGGATCATTTGGACAGCGAGGAAGACTCGGTGTCCGGGTCAGCGCAGGACAAGGCGCTTGTTGGAGCACTTATCACCGCAGTGCGGGAAACCCTCCAGCTGGAGGATGTGGCTGGGGCATCTACCGAGGTGTCGGTCCCTTTTGGGTCCCACAAGCTGACCCGCACTATGAAGGTGTTTCCTTATGTAACTTATTTTGATAAGTTTATAGACAAGGAATGGGAATGACCGCAGTGGACCTTTTTGGTCCCAAAACGCATGGCGGTCTGTTGCCCATTTTTTCAGAAGGCTCTCCTCAAAAGGGTATCTCCCCCGGTTGTAGACCCCCCCCCCCGGTATCCACAAAGTAACCACTATTCCGGTTGAGGGGACCCCTGCATTTAAGGACCCTGCGGATAGGAGGTCCGAGGCGGTGGCCCGGTCCATGTTTACCATGCTGGGACCTGCATTACAGCCAGTTTTGGCTGTGGCTCTGGTGTCAAACACTTACAGAATGGGCTAAAATTTTGCAACTGGAGTTGTAAAGACAACAGGTTTCCCCGGTCTGCGTAGAAATGGCTGACCAGTTGGTGCATGGCCTCAAATATGTATAGTACTGCGTCGCCCAATTTGGCTAAAATTGATGGTCCACGGACCAGACTTCCAAGAAGGCTCTGGCTGATGCCTTTCCGGGGTGAGAGGCTATTTGGAGCCTCGCTGGATGACATTATTAAGGATGTCACTGGGGGTAAGGGCACACTGCTCCCACAATCCAGAAAAGGTAAGGCCCTCCTTTTCCGCTCAGAAGGGTTTTTTCGTCAGTCAGGGCCCGCAGGTAGATGTTCCCAGGCCGATGGGGGGGGGGGGGCTAGCTGAGGTCCCTGGGTTGGCCAAGTTTTACAAGGCTGATGTGAGTGCATCTTTGGATGCTTGCTTCGGCCACAAGGTTTTGCAGGCAGCCGTTTGAGGTTGCAACATTTGTGTTGGTGTGAAGTTTTTTTCTATTGCTGTTCCTACCCCTCGTTTTTTCACACTGCTTGGGGACATCCCTATAATCAAGATTATAAGGAAGCTGTGTCTGTCCATGGACTTCAGAGAAAAGGATTTTACAGTGAGTTCAAAGATCCTATTTTCTTTACCATTGTGATTTATCTTAGTTTAAAGCGGAGGTTCACCCAAATAACATTTATATAAAACCAAATTCTTTATACTACCAGCATGTACAGTCGGCAGGTGCCGTGTAGCGCCGACTCGCCCCTTTACATGTTCGGTTCCTTTCGGAAACTCCGTGACGCGACTGCGCAATACGGGGGGGCCAGGGCCTTATCTGCCGGGGGAACATTTTCTGATAGACATCAATCATCTGGGCGAACGCCCAGATTACATTGCGGCTCAGCTTGGAAACGCCCACTCCCGCGGGAGAAATACCCGGAAGCCGGCTTGCAAATATAGGTTATAAGGTATGTACAGCCTAAAAAAAAAAAAAAAATGGTGACTGTACATACTGGTAGTATAAAGAATTTGGTCTTATATAAATGTTATTTGGGTGAACCTCTGCTTTAACAGCTTTCTTACTGGGCACTTTCACCCCCTTCCTGCCCAGGCCACTTTTCAGCTTTCACTGCTGTGACACTTTGACAATTGCGTGGACATGCTACACTGTAACAATGTGAGAGTATTTATAATTTTATTTTCAGAAATAGGGCTTTCTTTTGGTGGTATTTAATCACTGCTGTTTTTTTTTTATTTTTTACGTAAAACATTTTGGAAAAAAATATGTTTTTTCTCTGGCAGATTTTGTAAATAGGTACATTTTCTGATGAGGTGGCACTAATATGCCGCACTTATGGGCATCACCGATAGCCAGAACTGACTGGAATTACTAATGGGCACTGATTGGTGGCACTGTATTGTAATCGGGGCACTGATTACATGTTTGGATGTTCCCTACGAGAAGATGCCACTGATCAGCTCTCCTCACCACACACTCTGTCAGTGTGAGGCGTTGAGAGCTGATTACCGGCATTTCCGTGTTTATATGTGACCGTCTGTGATTGGCCACAGCCAATCACATGGTTAAAGAGCCGCGCCCACGCTGTGTCCAATTAACATGGCGCTGCCATTCTGGGACGATGTCACATGACATCGTCCCTGAACGAGAGCCGCACGCCACCGTTTTACGGTGGGCGGCAAAAGGTTAATAAAGGTAAGCCTTGTACACACGATGTGACTTCCATCAGAATTTTTCGGGGATTTTTGTTCGAAGGGCGTTGTCCGTGCGCTTGGTATGCATACACACAGCAGCACTTTTACAGCCAACAAACACACACGTAGTGATGTACTACTTGGTTTTTCTGCTCTTTGCAGCCATCCTTTGGGCAACTTGTGCTATTGTTGTCTGATCTTTAGCATTGGTCCTGAGAATGTGTGTTTGTACTTTGGACTTTAGTCTGATGGAAAGTTTGATCTCACAGCGAACATTTGTCCGGTGAAAAAGCAAAAAAGTTTGTCCGATGGAGCACACACGGTCGGATTGTCCGCAAAAACAGGTCCGTCGGACAATTGTCAGATTCGCGTGGGCCTTATGTGTCATGTTGGGACTGGCTGACGCACTTCCACCCGCCATATCCACCAAAAATGCACACAAGTTTTCTGCACTTCCTGCTCTCTTCTGCTACAGAGACCCAGCCACAGAAGCATGGCCAGAACCTGGGTTATTACAGCTTCTGCATTCTGGACACAACCTCATTCCTTCCACATCCTCTTCCGCATTTTAGCAAGGGAGCTGGTACAAAAGGGGCAGACTAACATGTATTCTACTGATGGCCCACAGGTAACTCTGAACAATGCTCAGGATGATAGCTGTTGCAATGTCCTATTACAGTGATGGCAAACCTTTTTGAGCCCGAGTGCCCAAACCGCGATGCAAAACCAACATATTTTTTTTCAAAGTGCCAACACAAAATTAAACCTGCCAGCGTCTCTGTACAGAGGATGGGACTGATCATCCCTCTGAATGAGCCCTAAGGTACCAAAAAGAATGCAGAATGCACTCACCTACCTGACCATTGCACTCACCTACATGACACATGCTTCCTGCACTACTAACGTCTCCCCACACACAGTACAATGTGTAGATCGGAGGATCCATCCTCTTTACCTTTCCATGGCCTCATCGTCCAGCTCTCCTCGGGCAGTATTGAAAGAATCCCCACCATCCAGCCGCTCCTCAATATCCCCGCCGCCTGGATGTCAGCTAGCAGCCATTGCCCCTCTCCTCATGGAAGATCAGCTCCGAGCACTGCCCCTCCCCCTCCGCTTTTCCACAGGCTGCACTAGAACAGACTGAACCAAAGTCATCCTAGAGTAGGGGGAGCTGCAAAAGGGTACCTGCAAAAAGGAATCCCCGAATGCCTTACCAGAAGTGTAGGGGTCCGGGGGAGGAAATGAGCTGCCGAACAGAGTCAGGATGGTGGAGCAAGAAGAATTTTACACCCCTCCTAAACGGCACACATTGGAAAAGATAACTGGCTGTCCACCCCACTGCCGACGTCACTGGCACTGATGCAAGGAAAGGAGTCGGCGCCTCCCTACCTTCACCGTCAGTGCAAGTGACTGCCTGGCTTGGGGGATTCCTCTGGCGTGCCGACAGAGAGGGCTTGACGTGCCAGCTATGGCACGAGTGCCACAGGTTCGCCATTACTGTCCTATTATGACACAGCTCCCTTCCTCTGACTCTAGCTCCCTTCCAGGTGTATACCATGCAGCCTATCTGACAAAAGATGATTTTTCTTCAACGGTTTCTGCATTCTTTGAAAGCCTTCTGGAACTCCTAGAACCTTTGATTTCCAAGAGCTGAAAGAAATGCTATACTTCTCATCACCATCACTCATGAATCTGTTCAGAGTTGGAACCTCCAAATCTGTCTGAGGATGGAATGAGGAAAGCAAAATTGTAGTAGAGTACAAGAGTGCAGTGCTTCAATATAAATTAAAAAAAATATGAAAATAAAAGTCCAAGTGGATGGAAACGATCTGAAAATAGAGCTGATAGAAGGACCTCCACCAAAGCTTCAGTGTGCAAAGGGAAACCACACCACTGTGCTATCAATCTGCTTACCAGAAAGACATAAATATGGGCATTGTAATCAAATAATACATGAAGTCAGTGGCGATTTCCACTCCCCAACTTGATATGGTAGGTAGAAAGGATATCCAAAGTTCATCAACAATAGTGGAACTTCGAAAATTAAGAGAGGAAAGCAACAATAGTGAAGCCCGTAAGGTAAAAAACACAGTTTTATTGTATTCTACTTACAGGAACAAAGAAACATCAAGACATTAAAAGAACTCCACGGCTCACAACGTGCTTGCATCGGCCAGCCTGACATGTTTCATCCTATGTGGATATCATCAGAGGCGTGGCCTATGATGCAAGTACGCCCAAATATATGCAAGTAATTCAGAGTCATCCAGGCCCATGATAGGCCAGCATGACAACAACATCAGCTGTTTGCACTTAATGGCGTCAGACAGCTCCAGCCGCGCATGCACAGTGCGGTCGCGCTAATCAACAGCCAGGAAGTACCCACAAAAACGAGCGATCGCGCATGCACTGTACGGCCGCATTAGCCAAATGGCAGGAACTTAAACCAGCACATTTCCTACCTCTTCCGGGGTGTAAAAGGACGGCCGTAGCCGCGCATGCGCAATGCGGTCGCATTGGTTA
The DNA here is from genome assembly GCF_905171775.1 of Rana temporaria. NCBI lineage: Eukaryota > Metazoa > Chordata > Amphibia > Anura > Ranidae > Rana > Rana temporaria. Next base: position 240,736,742 of record NC_053492.1, read on the forward strand.
GATTAAAAACTAATATACTTCCACATCCCCTCCAGAGGGCGTAACAAAGCCAGCGTACGCCGGAAGTGACGTAGGTACGAAACAACAAATGGCATGGACCCTGTGATAACAACATACGGGATGAACCCTGTGTAGCCGGAAATGATGTCACCACGGGAGAAACAGCAATGTTTTGCGTTCCAAGTGAAAATAAAGGTAATCCAGCAACAAAAGAAGGTGGACCAAAAATAAAAACGAATATAGAACTAAATACATACACATTATGCAATATAATGTACAAATGAATGGGACTAATGCATAAATAAAACAAATGAAGTACATCATGGGAGAGAGGATGAGAAAAGGAGGCTCAAACCAATGATGGAACAACATATAAATGGTAGATGGACTATGCAAGTTGAAAAAGCACTGCCCACCAGTGGACAAAATAAACATATAAAATCTGAATAAAAAATTGTTAAAACAACCAGTGAATTAACTATTATTAAATATTATTAATAAAACAGTTTATATCCCAGTCGACATTCATGCCGAAAAGGGTATAACACTTTAAGTCATAAATCCAGCGGGTTTCGAGCTTAGAAATTTCCCGCTTGGACATGCTCCCTCGCCTCTGTGGATTAAACCTGTCGATGGCCATAAAGGTGGTTCCCTTAGGATTTATTTTATGGCATTCCAAATAATGCCGGGAGACAGTATGTTTCAAAAATCCCTTTCTGATGTTCGTAATATGTTAGTTAACCCGAACATGCATGGCACGTATTGTGCGGCCCACGTATTGAAATCCGCATGGGCAAATCAACATGTAAACCACATTTAAGGAAGAGCAAGTGATGAAGGTATTGATGTCAAAAACCCTGCCAGTAGTATGAGATTTAAACTGGCATATTCTACCATTTTACTCCATAATGAGCACTATGGAGTAGGGTGGCACCCAAAGGCAAGGATCGATCTTCAGTATGGCAGGGTAGAGAACTAGTGGACTGTCATATTTACTGATCTTTTGCCTGTCTGAATGAACACCAAGGTAATCAGTGTTTATCACCCAGTGTTCATTCATAAATACGGAAATACTAAACATGTGTAGCACTGCCCTCGTAGGGGTCGCCGAGTATAGTTTTCCCAGGGCCTCCCTCTGATTTTCCTGCAGCCAGACAGTTGGGAATTTTCACATTACACCTGCGCACACTCCTGCTTGCTATCAAACATCCAGTCTAGGGGAGAATTTTTTTTTTTTTGGTAGAACTTGGATAGGAGAAGGGATTAGTGGGATACTTCAACTTAAACTATACACAGGTGAGGACAACCTTCAATTGACCCCATTAAATTGATTTGGATAGCAGATTAGCTGCTAGACCACACTATGGTTCAAGTGGGAAGATAAGTCCTTTGCTTGCTCTGGCAGCAGACTCAATACACCACTGTTTCAGGGCACTCACTAGTATCCTCTTTAACTTACACACATCCACTGACTCCTCTAGCATGAAGGGATGGCCCTCACGGAATAGGCCCCTAGATGCAGATCTGTACTCACAGTAACCATGAACAGATCCTTCTAGATGCGTATCCCTCCTAGTCAGCTCTGCAGGACATCTGGGCTCTAGCTTACTCAATTATGGCCCTCAGGTCGACCACCCGAGGCCACATAGCAGCCTGTACAGGGGAGGGGCAGCAGCCCCCTCCCTCCGGGACCCCGCTCTCCAGCCGAAGACCCTGAGAACATGTGCCCCATGCATACATGCAGTCACCCAGAATGCCCTGTGGCACCTGCTTCTGCCAATAGCCAGGGCTGTAACTATGCCTATGCTCCCATTTGTCAGGTTTCCTCCCACTTTCCAATATGCCTCGTCTTATTGGACCAGTGCAAAGCAGGCAGAAAACATAAGCATCACCTGAGCACAATGAGCAGACCCTATCAATAGATCACTACTCACTGGTAGGCAGAGAACACCTAACTTTACCTAATAGCATCCCTGGTATGTAGGAAGACACAATGCTCTCTAGCACCTACCTAACATGGTGCTACACATGAATTTCTGTACAGAACACTTCCTGTTCAATGTGTGAATGCAGAAGCAATAGGGAAAGAGATTTTGGAATTTGGTCTTAAATATTTTCCTATATTTCAAAGGTTAAATGCCAAGGACCTGTACAGACCCCTGATGTTTCACTAAAGTGCCCCCCTTTCCCCAGTAAAAAAAAAAAAGCAATTCCTTTTTCACATTGGTGTGATGAGGGAACTTGCGCCATTGCACATCCTTAATGCACCTTGCTAACACGTGTTGCATTGCACCACGCCACATGGTAACTTTTACTATGTGGTGTTGTGCACTGCATTCTTTAGAAAAAAGTCTATGAACCTTTTAGGTGCAATTTATGTGCATTGGACAGCCCATTTAAGTGGGCTTCCCTAATGTAATACATGTTCATGCATATTAAATTTGAAAGCCTTCTGGAACTCCTAGAACCTTTGATTTCCAAGAGCCGAAAGAAATGCTATACCTCTCATCACCATAACTCATGATTCTGTTCAGAGTTGGAACCTCCAAATCTGTCTGAGGATGGAATGAAGAAAGCAAAATTGTAGTAGAGTGCAAGAGTGCAGTGCTTCAATATAAATAAAAAAAATATGAAAATAAAAGTCCAAGTGGATGAAAACGATCTGAAAATAGAGCTGATAGAAGGACCTCCACCAAAAACTCCACACGTAGACTGTCATGAAGATCCTGCCAGAAACAGGCGACTCAGACTTTGCAGTTCTCGATCGCGGCTGCAACCGCGCATGCGCGGTTGCAGCCAGGCGGGGTATTTAAGCCGGCCTCTCACACACCATCCCTGCTGTCTGCTCTACAGCGTTGTGTATCTGAAACCTGATCTGAGACTTAACCTGTGAAAGACCCCGGCTTACCTGTGATTATTCCAGCCATCCGCCTGCACCTGATCCTTGGCCTGTTCTGACTACCCTTCTGTCTGTACCTCGCTGTCCACCCGATAACTGACCCGGCCTGTCTGACCATCCAGTCTGCTGAACGGTTCCAGTCTGTTCCTAGCTCCCGGTCCTGTTAAGGGGGGAAATGCTGATCCTCTGTTCATACAATGTATGAACAGAAGATCAGTGGTTTCCCCTAGGGAGGCCACCCCCCTACAGTTAGAACACACCCAGGGAACATACTTAACCCCTTCCATGCCCCCTAGTGTTAACCCCTTCACTGCCAGTGGCATTTTTATAGTAATCCAATGCATTTTTATAGTACTGATCGCTATAAAAATGCAAATGGTGCCAAAAATGTGTCAAAAGTGTCCGAACTGTCCGCCATAATGTCGCAGTACCGAAAAAAATCGCTGATCGCCGCCATTACTAGTAAAAAAATATATATTAATAAAAATGCCATAAAAATACCCCCTATTTTGTAAACGCTATAACTTTTGCGGAAACCATACAATAAACACTTATTGCAATGTTTTTTAATTGAAAAATATGTAGAAAAATACGTATCGACCTAAACTGAGGGAAAAAACGTTTTTTTATATATTTTTGGGGGATATTTATTACAGCAAAAAGTAAAAAATATTCATTTTTTTCAAAATTGTTGCTCTATTTTTGTTTATAGCGCAAAAACTAAAAACCGTGGGGGTTATCAAATACCACCAAAAGAAAGCTCTATTTGTGGGGAAAAAAGGACGCTAATTTTGTTTGGGAGTCACGTCGCATGACCGCCCAAATTGTCAGTTAAATCGACACAGTGCCGAATCGCAGAAAGTGCTCTGGTCTTTGACCAGCAGTATGGTTCGGGGGTTAAGTGGTTAGAAGGCACCCCTCAGTCAACTTTTGGATTGTGTCTCATGTTAACCTCCTTTTGAGGCAGTTCCCCCCTAGTTTTATTCTAGGAGATTTGAACTCAACATCCTCATATCGAGAAACAAACACTCTGGATCTTCTTTTGTGTCTATTCAGCCAGACAAATCTCTTCCTTGCATTCTGGATCTCCAACTCTTCCCTGGAAGCTGGTGATAATGGTTGCCAACCTTTCAGGCTGGGGAGGGGGTGTTTACAAATCCCTAACCTGATCCTCAGATGAGTCGAGACTCCCATAACATTCTGGAGCCATCAAATAAATTCTACAACACTGGACCACCCCCCTGCAACGTCACCAGTCAGGGTACATTCAGACAATTGGGGACACAAAAAAATCTCCTGCATTCGAGAAGTGCACTGGCCAAAGGCAATATGCAATCTTCACATAGTCCAATATAATGCACCCATTTTGCTGGCCCTCCAGGATAGGAAATACTGCAAATACAAAGTAACAGAGGGCGCACCAACCTAGCACATTACCATTTTGTTAATTATTTGTAAAAAAAGACAGATGTATACTCACAAACGCATCAGAAATAAAGCGTGTCAACGTCCACAGTGTACTGGAAGCGGTTTGGTCACCTAGACAAGTCCCAAGCGTGAGAAGACCATCCACATTCCTACCTGCTTCTAAGTTGCTGGCTTCAACAACATGATTGTAGAAACCCAGGTGCTGAAGGATAAGTGGTATCTCCTTAATCTCGTATCCGCAACTTACTCGGAGCTAGAAAATCTACCCCCTCTGCAAGATCTAACATTGCATATAGAGCAAGAACAGACAGGTCGGTGTCCTAGGGAGTACTTCTGTTCGTATTTTAGGCCTTTCTTCGATCTGATCTTGATCCGTGTTAATCTGGTCTTGACCAGAGTACCCTTAAAATGTCTCTAAAGGCTGAAGGTTTCTACCGTCTATGCATGAATGTAAAAAATGTGCAACTGCCCCCCCCCCCCCACTCCTTACCTGAGCTTCCTCTGATCCATCGATGTTCACGATAGCCTTGGCTGTCCCAGGACCCCCCCTCTTTATTGGTTAAGACAGCAGCGTGAGCCCATTGGCTCCCACTACATTGCTTGGATGTTGTTTCGGGTCTACCTGATAGCACATGTAGGCTGAAGACATCTTTTCTTCACACTCCACTATTGCCAGGTGCATTAGAGAACTTATTTCTAGGGTCTTTTTCATACCTCCCAACTTTTGAACTAGAGAATGAGGGACATTTCAGGAAAAGGGTGACCCGTGGCGCCCGTAGCGCGCAGCAGGAAAAGTTTGTGTGGCCAAACATGATGGTGGGATGGGCTTAATGGCAGTGGGTAAACCTATAAAGTTAAGCTTTGGGTTTTGCACAGTGCCCCATTTTTTTTCTGGAATTTGAGTTGTATAATGTATCCTTCATGAGCTTGATTGATAAAGGACGGTTCAGCTCAGAACTCAAGGCTTGACAATTCTCTGTGTAAAGAAACAGCCTGGTTCCTGCTGGGCTGAGTATCTGACGAGTACTCACACAGCCATGTGAACACACTCCCCCCTCCCCTCACAGATGGGAGAGGAGAGATGAATACAGGCTGCTCCTCCTTCTGCCTCTGTTCCTCCTGTGTCTGCCCGAACCGCCCACTCTCCTATCTCGGCATGCAGCTGTATCTGATAGATGTGTGGGCGAGAAATAAGAATGATGCCGCTGTCTGAGCCTGAGAGAACAACTTTAGCCCTGTGGTGAGTGAACACTGAGCTGTGCGGTGTACTGTGATTGCTGAACTGTCCCCTATCTCCCTCCTTTGTCTCCCCCTCCTCTCTGTCCTTCCAGTTGAAACCTAGGCAGCCCATACATTGATGATCACCTGTTTTTTCCATTCAGGCTGGGCTCACACTGATGCGGTCTGCCGCATCGCATGTAATTTTTTCAAGTTTCGCACCAGATTCTTGTACAAATGACATGCAACTTCAGTGCTGTGTAAATTGAGCCATACATTATGCATGGCTCAATTTGCGCTGGATCCTTATTAGAAATGTGCAGGACCCTTTTTTTGTCCACACTGGAATTGGATTGCATGGGTGTTTAGACCCATGCAATCTGATTCCACAATTCGCACTGCATTCTGCAAATCGATTTACAGGTGTCATTAACTTAGTATTAACACCCACAGCAGTTCGCAGAGTACAGAGTGAACTGCCTGTGATTCTGATGCTGCGTGGGAACCGGCACAGGAATCAATGTGGTCCCCGCACCACATCAGTGTGAACCGGGCCTCAATTATGTTGATGGGGAAAAAACATCCAATTGCCTCATCTACACATTCAAGGTGGATGGGGAAATCCTCCCCACTGACACAGTGACGGAACTACCAGGGTTGCACTTGCGACCCGGCTTTCTGCCACAATGGGGGTTTCCAGCCTCCTTTTGCTGTCCTGCCCCTGCTATTGACACCAATTCTCTGTCTCCATGGCAGCGGCTGCACCACATTAGTAGTACATTATGGGGCTGATGGACACAAACACGGGGAAGGGGCTGGCGTCACCACTGGTTGTAGACAGCTGAGCTTTCTGCCAGTCGCCTAGCAGCATTAACACTGCAGAGCCTTCTCTGTTCACATGCGATCTGGGCAATGCTTGCGATGAGATCTAATATTAAATATGATATTGGTTTTATTGATTTGCGCCCCTGCCTTACTGCCATGGAGCCCACGTGGCTGCTGAACATATTGAGATATTGCGCCAATAGCAGGGGCAGGACCGCAAGAGGAAGTTGGGAACCACCACAGTGGTAAAACACTAGGGTCTGGTTGCAAGTGCAACCCTGGTAGTTCAGTCGTTACATTTGGCCCTTATATGCAGTTCCCTGGTGTGCTGGTGACATATCTCTTGCTTTCTACCACCATGGGGGAGCCAAAATGGCAGGAAGGGGGCCCTCTGCAGAACATGTGAAAGAGTCCCTTTGCAGGACCATAATACAGGGCCTCGGTATCATTACTGTATCAAGTTACGCCTCTGATACAGGGAGTTCCACGCTTGAAGCTGTCCCCTGCCGCCCCAATCATGCCTGACTGTCCCCTGTGTCCTCTGCTCCCCCCCCATCACCCCGCAGTCAGCTTCCCACCGGATGCTGAGGGGAGGAGCAAGGCCCTGGTAAATGTCATTTACCGGCCCCTTCCTTTTCTGATTAGGACACAGTTGGCGATCGCTCCTGTGCCCTTTGATAACTGAGCAGAGAAACGTGTGTACTAGGCTTTCGTTTATGAATGGATGGGAGCCGCTGTCTCCTGTTCATTCATCTTCAATGCTGAAGCTGCAGAGAAAGGGGCTGGGAAATCTGTGTCCTTAGTCCCATTCTCTGTCTCAAAGGGCAGATGTCAGGGGTCTGTTTAGGCTCCTGATATCTCACCAAAACCCACCAACAGGGCTGATAAAAAAAATGCGATAAATATTACAAAATTAAATTGTAAAAAAATAAAACTGTAAAAAACTACTGACACCGTCTTACCCTACAAGCACTGTCCACGATCACCCCCACACAAAACGCATTTGATTTTATTTTTTTTAAACAGATTAGATCGTAAAAAAAAAATACTTAAAAATAAAAACTATTGACACCATCCACTGCCCCATAGCCCCCCTTCCCCAGAAGCAGTGTGAAAAAATAGACAACAAAATTTAAAAAAAAAAATGGATGAAATAAAAAAAACTGCTGGCATCGCCCAGCGCCCTGCTGACACCGTCCTCTACCCCTGTCCCCAATCTTTGTGAAAAAAATAATGCAAAAATTAATTGTAAAAAAAAAATAAAAAATTCGGACACTGTTCGTTGTTGCTCTACTGACACTGTCCACTACCCTACTGACACCATCCAATGGCCCCCAAAAAGCATTTAGAAAAAATAAAATAATAAATGTTCTTTTATTTTTTTATTATTTATTGTTTTACAATTACAACAGACACCGTCCACTGCCCTACTGAAACCACCCTGCACATACTGTAGCTGGCCAGCTAGAACCTGTCCTAGGTAGCTAATATAACCTACATGTAAAATTTTGGGTTCAGACGCAAAAGTTTTCACGTTTCAGACGCAAATCGCGGCAAAACGCCGCTAATCGCGTCAAAACGCGGTACCAGCGTTTTGACATGATTTCGTTCATAGGCGTTTTTAAAGGTGACCTATTTTTTTACATTAGAAATCTCAAAAATGTGGGCAAATGATGAAAAACCATAAAAAAAACATAAAAAATGTAATTGCTTGCATTGCATTGTGGACAATCCACAACTTGTAGCAGATGATGTGGTCAGGTGACGTGGCCAGTGGACAATCCACAACTTGTGGCAGGTGACATGGCCAGGTGACGTGGCAAGTGGACAATCCACAACTTGTGGTAGGTGACGTGGCCAGGTGATGTGGCAGGTCACGTGGCCAGGTCACGTGGCCAGTGGACAATCCACAACTTGTGGCAGGTAACATGGCCAGGTGACGTGGCAAGTGTACAATCCACAACTTGTGGTAGGTCACGTGGCCAGGTGACGTGGTAGGTCACGTGGCCAGTGGACAATCCACAACTTGTGGCAGGTAACATGGCCAGGTGACGTGGCAAGTGTACAATCCACAACTTGTGGTAGGTGACGTGGCCATTGGACAAACCACAACTTGTGGCAGGTGACATGGCCAGGTAACGTGGCAGGTGACGTGGCCAGGTTATGTGGCAAGTGGACAATCCACAACTTGTGGCAGGTGACATGGCCAGGTGATGTGGCCAGGTGACATGGCCTGGCGACGTGGCCAGGTAACATGGCAAGTGGACAATCCACAACTTGTGGCAGGTGACATGGCCAGTGGACAATCCACAACTTGTGGCAGGTGGTGTGGCCAGGTGACATGGCAGATGACGTGGCAAGTGGACAATACACAACTTGAGGCAGGTGACGTGGCAAGTGGATAATCCACAACTTGTGGTAGGTGACGTGGCCAGGTCACATGGCCAGTGGACAATCCACAACTTGTGGCAGGTGACGTGGCCAGTGGACAATCCACAACTTGTGGCAGGTGATGTGGCCAGGTGACGTGGCAGGTGATGTGGCCAGGTGACATGGCAAGTGGACAATCCACAACTTGTGGCAGGTAACATGGCAGGTGACGTGGCCAGTGGACAATCCACAACTTGTGGCAGGTGACATGGCCAGGTGATTTGGCAAGTGCATAATCCACTTGTGGCAGGTGACGTGGCAAGTGGACAATCCACAACTTGTGGCAGGTGTCGTGGTCAGGTGACGTGGCAAGTGGACAATCCACAACTTGTGGCCAGTTGACGTGGCAGGTGACGTGGCCAGTGGACAATCCACAACTTGTGGCAGGTGACGTGGCCAGGTGATGTGGCCAGGTGACGTGGCAGGTGACATGGCAAGTGGACAATCCACAACTTGTGGCAGGTGACGTGGCCAGGTGACATGGCAGGTGACGTGGCCAGTGGACAATCCACAACTTGTGGCAGGTGGCGTGGCCAAGTGACATGGCAGATGACGTGGCAAGTGGACAATTCACAACTTGAGGCAGGTGACGTGGCAAGTGACACGCTAAATACACGTACACTGCTGCTCTCTCAGCTGCTCTGGTCTCACAAAATGGCTGAAATGGTTAAATAATACTGTTTTTTGAGCTTAGGGAGGGACTTATGATGTTTCTTAACCAAACGCTTATAAATGCAAACAGGTCATGTGGCCAGTGGACAATCCACAACTTGTGGCAGGTAACGTGGCCAGGTGACATGGCAGGTGGCGTGGCCAGTGGACAATCCACAACTTGTGGCTGGTGACATGGCCAGGTGATTTGGCAAGTGCATAATCCACTTGTGGCAGGTGACATGGCAAGTGGACAATCCACAACTTGTGGCAGGTGTCGTGGTCAGGTGACATGGCATGGGCGTAAAATGAAGGATGGATGGCCGCACTCCAAACCAAACAGGTTGTCTTTATTTAAACGAACAGCAAAACATACCAGATCACAGCAACAGAAACAGGAGGATAACCGACGTTTCGCACTGACTTAGTGCTTATTCATGGCTAACATGCATTAAGACTGTTTAGTATATATAGAGATCAAAAGCTGACATGTGACCTGATTGAATGATTGGCTGGAGGTGGCCCGCAATCACTGGACACACCAGAAGCCAATATCAGGTCACAGACTGCTGGTGCATACCAAAAGGGAAAAAAGGAAAACATTTTTTAAAAAGAAAAACAAAATATAAATGAACCAAAATCCAAGGTGCCAAAGTACAAACATAATCCACATAAATATATATCTGGACTAGGTATGTTTAAGTGAATAAACAAACATAGTGCAATTAAATACCATCAAACACTTATACAAAACAATATATATCAATATAGGTATAACAAAGAATTAGATTCATTGTGAGTGTGAAATAAGAGTAAATATAAATGTATGGATGGTGAGGTGCCGTCTCTAAGAAGGAGACAAATGTCATGGAAACACAAACCCGGGCTAGACACTGAAAAAATCATAATCTGCCGCAATAGGCATCATGACTTGAGGACATTGCCCATATGGGTATGCAAATGTTGAAAATGCATTATTACCGTGGACTAAATCTGGAAGCAATGTCGCATAGCATGAATACAGGCTTAAGATACAAAATATATGTGAATATATAGTTATAGAACCAGGTGCTCTGGCTATAATGTAAAGAGTGGCTAGAGATACATGGGTGATAACCAATATATCTCACCGACCTAATATTCATGTAGGTAAAGGAAAAAAGAAAAGAGAAAAATATATATGCCTGTAGAATGAAAAGTATAGCCGGGTTTGTGAACCTGGGTAAACCATGACATGAGCTCCCGCGAGATATGTCTTGGGTAAAATTGATTGAATATGTGCATGCGTATGTGTGCAGATGTATCAAGTAATAAAATTTAGCTGCACATGCATATATACAAAAAGATCTATATAAAAAAAAAAAAAAAAAGAAAAATGCATGGAACAGGGTCCGCAGAGCGCGCGTAGTCGTTTAAGACTATTATCGCATTGGCAATGGATGTGTGTTAATTAGTTAAGGGGTGTATATATATATGAGACGGACATCTCTAATGCTGTATATAACACATCAATTGCTACCGTTTCCGTTGACAACTAGTTAGTCTTATCAATTCTTAAATTGCAAGTGTATGCACAAAGATAAAAAAGAGATAATAGCCAACCAAACGTGAACATATGAAAGCGCGCTGGATGTGGACACTGTAAAGCAGGGCCCCTTAAAAAATAATAATACTCTGTAAAAATGGCCAATTTATGTAATAACATAAGGCACTATATATTAATGTCAGGGGCGTATTGAAAACGAACGTGATAAAAACAGAGAAATTGGTTAAAATAAAAAGGAGTAAACAGACGAAATTGGGGATGTTTAGAAAAATACTTGGTATGAGTGCACTATGTGGCTTGTGAGTGTGTATGGTCAGAGAAAAGCATCGAATAGCTCGAAGATGGTTTTTGGAGCACTTAATGTAGGCATTGTGGACGAAAATTATTCATAATGCATGGTCACTGTCAAAACGATATGGGGTGTAATGAGTATAGTACCCTAATCATAATAATAGGAAACGTCCCATTGAAAATTTAACCCCTCAGGCATTCTAGTGCCTAAAAGAAAAATCCAAAAAACTTCTCGTCGGCAAAGCAAGCGGAATTTATCTCCCCCCCTCACTGGGCGGGTGATTTTCTCCATGCCTTGTATATGCAGGCTAGAGACATCTTTATGATGAACCAGGTTCCAGTGTTTTGCTACATTTGTATTATTATCTTGGCTGATATCATAAAGATGGTCTCTAAGCCTGTCTTTCAACCGTCTGATCGTGCGGCCCACATATTGAACATGACATAATTCACAGCTAATGACATAAACTACATGTGCAGTGTTGCAGTTAATGAACTGCTTAATATCATGGTTCTTGTTCATTGAGTGGGAATGCACTGATGGTCCGGTTGTAATGTGTTTGCAATACCTACAACCCCCCACTCCACATCTAAAAGTGCCTTTAAATGTAAGCCAATTGTCTCCACTCGGCCTGCTGAGAAACAAACTTGGGGACAAAATGCTGCCTAGGGACGGGGCCCTCCTACTGACCGTCTTAACCCCTTGTGTCAGAATCGACTGATAAGTGGTGTCATTAAACAAGACCGGAAGGTATTTGTTAATGGTATTTTTAATGCCATTAAATTCTGGACTGTAAGGTGTGGAAAAGATGGGGATGGCATCATTGAAGGATGATGCTTTGTTGTGCCATTTGTTATCAAACAAAGATGATCTAGGAATGGAGTTGACTCTAGAAAGTGCCCTATTGATGGTCTTGGCAGGGTATCCTCTATCTTTAAATCTGGACACCATATCAGAAGATTCCCGAGTAAAATCATCCGTATTGCTACACAGGCGTTTCAGTCTAAGGAATTGCCCAAAAGGGATTCCTCTGATGGTGTGCTGGGGGTGGGAAGAGTCCGCACGTAGAAGAGTATTACCCGCCGTGTCTTTTCTAAACAAGCTGGTAGAGATGAAGCCATCGGTACCGGTGAGCCTGACGTCCAGAAAATCAATTGTGGTGGGCTGCAAATTACCAGTAAAGCGCAAATTAAGGCTGTTGTCATTAAGATACAGTAACCACATGTCCAGGCTGACAGACTCACCGGAACAGATGAACAGCAAGTCGTCAATGTAACGACAGTAAAACACTGTGTCTCGCCGACGGGGACTATCGCATCCAAAGATGCGGGACCTCTCCCACCATCCCATATAGAGATTGGCCAGGGAGGGGGAGAACTTGGCTCCCATGGAGGCCCCGCATCTTTGGAGGTAATAGTCCCCATCGAACATAAAAAAGTTGTGCGTGAGTAAATATTCTAGTGACAGAATAATAAATTCCTCTAATGCCAATGAGAACTTACATGACTCCCTCAAGAAATAGCCTACAGCTTGGAGACCTAAGTGATGCGGAATGCAGGAGTACAAACTCGCCACATCGCAACTGATCCACTTGTAGTGTTCTTCCCACGGAAAACTATTGAATTTCTGGAGGAGTTGTTGAGTGTCACGTAGGAAGCCGGGAAGCTCAGCTACCAAGGGTTGCAGTTGACCGTCAACCCATTCGCCCAGTCTCTCATTTAGTGACCCAATTCCTGCCACAATAGGTCTCCCTATTAAAGGGTTTAACCCCTTGTGTGTCTTTGGTAAATGATGAAAGACTGGGGTAACGGGGTGACTGGGAATGAAAAGGTGTTTGTCGGATTCCGTGATTAAACCGGCCTGTACCCCTCTATCCAAGACAGTAGTTAAAGCTTTGGTAAAAGGCACCGTGGGGTTCGTTTTAAGAAGCTGATATGTTGTGGTGTCTGACAGCTGACGGACTGCCTCCTCTCTGTACATGGATGAGTCTAAAACGACTACAGAGCCCCCCTTATCGGCATTGCGAATAACAATGTTAGCATCAGTTTTCAAAGAGTTCAGGGCTTGTGTTTCCTCTGAGGACAGGTTGTTGGGGAGCTGGTCTCTGCGACAGTCGCGGGCCAGGCGTGTGAGGTCCCTCTCTACCAATGATTGGAAAGAGTCGAGATCCTTGCCCCTAGACCCCAGGGGGTAAAAACTAGATCTCATCTTAAAGGAAATAGTACTAGGGCCATCTGCTGGATCAATGGGGCCAGGATGCGACTCAATGAACAAATCTGTGAGGTCTTTTAAAGCACAGACCTCTTTGAAGAGAAGAGGAGACGAAATTAACTCACCTGACCCTTGACTGTCAGCAGAGACAAGCTCGGAACCTGATGGTGAAGACTGAAAAAAATGTTTTTTGAGGGTAAGACCCCGTGAAAATTTATTGACATCCAAAATAGTCTGAAAAAGATCGAAATGTCTAGAGGGGCAAAAGTTCAATCCCTTAGATAAAAGTTCAGTTTCAGTGGTGTTCAGAACTCTTTGTGAAACGTTGATCACGTTGGATGTCATTTCTGAATGGCTCCCCGTAGAGCATATGGGGTATTTCTTGTCCCTGTGCCTCTTCCCTCCCCGTCTGGTTTTCTTGTGGCTATATTTTTCTTTCTCGCTTCTTTGTTGGAGACACAAGGGTGTCCCCCCGACCGTGTCCCCTCACTGTTGGATGGCTTGGTAGGTATATTCCCCCGATCGGGTGAAGACTCCGAGCCCGAAGTCGCCTGGGTGTCATATGCAGCCTCGCTGTCAAAGTCCGAGAAGCTGACCTTCTTTGCTCTGTTCTTGCGGCCACGTTTGTGTTGGTACGGTAGTTGTTTCCAGACATAAACATTGTGGCTCTCGTAATCGATACGATCTCTTGTTTGTTTGCCTTTTTTTGTGTCGATCACGTGCCGTTCAAGCTTGTCTAGCTTTTTGTTTAGTTTGCCATCCAAACTGGTAAACTCAGGATGAGTTTGTAAAGGGATAAGTTCTTTTTGAATGGAGTTGATCTCAGTCTGTATTTTCTCCGTCTGTTCCAAGTTAGATCTCATTAGTATATCCATCAGACCAAGTGAGCAGATGCTCAGGGTATCCGTCCATTCCTTTTTTAACTCGTTGTTACACAACTCAGAAGTGGGGAATTTTTTTAAGCGTAATCCGCGTGGGATTTGTGCCATCTTGATGTAGTCTGATAGATGATAAGAGTCCCAATATAGTCTGATCTCCTTGGCCATAAGGTGTTCAAGTCGTCTGAACATGGTAAGTAATGACAACTCATTACCGGTGTTGGAAGGCAGGGTGACTTGAACTCCCATTCTAAATGGGTTCTCTGCTGACGTTTTCAAAGTCCTGCTGAACCCCTGTTCTGATGTGATCGGTGTAGATATGCTGTTATCCATAGGAGACTGGTAATCCTAAGCGACTGTAGTCCAAAAGAGAGACTGACGATGAGTGGACCCAAACAATAGATAGGACCCCCGAGCTGGTGACAGAGAGTGCAAAATCCAAAAGCAATAGAAGAAGGAAAATCACCGCTCAAGGTGGGTCTGCTATAGGGTCATACACAGGTGTAGGATTCCAAGGGTGCTGGCAGTGCACTAGGCAAGCATGGGCGTAAAATGAAGGATGGATGGCCGCACTCCAAACCAAACAGGTTGTCTTTATTTAAACGAACAGCAAAACATACCAGATCACAGCAACAGAAACAGGAGGATAACCGACGTTTCGCACTGACTTAGTGCTTATTCATGGCTAACATGCATTAAGACTGTTTAGTATATATAGAGATCAAAAGCTGACATGTGACCTGATTGAATGATTGGCTGGAGGTGGCCCGCAATCACTGGACACACCAGAAGCCAATATCAGGTCACAGACTGCTGGTGCATACCAAAAGGGAAAAAAGGAAAACATTTTTTTAAAAAGAAAAACAAAATATAAATGAACCAAAATCCAAGGTGCCAAAGTACAAACATAATCCACATAAATATATATCTGGACTAGGTATGTTTAAGTGAATAAACAAACATAGTGCAATAGGACAATCCACAACTTGTGGCAGGTAACATGGCCAGGTGACGTGGCAAGTGTACAATCCACAACTTGTGGTAGGTCACGTGGCCAGGTGACGTGGTAGGTCACGTGGCCAGTGGACAATCCACAACTTGTGGCAGGTAACATGGCCAGGTGACGTGGCAAGTGTACAATCCACAACTTGTGGTAGGTGACGTGGCCATTGGACAAACCACAACTTGTGGCAGGTGACATGGCCAGGTGACGTGGCCAGGTTATGTGGCAAGTGGACAATCCACAACTTGTGGCAGGTGACATGGCCAGGTGATGTGGCCAGGTGACATGGCCTGGCGACGTGGCCAGGTAACATGGCAAGTGGACAATCCACAACTTGTGGCAGGTGACATGGCCAGTGGACAATCCACAACTTGTGGCAGGTGGTGTGGCCAGGTGACATGGCAGATGACGTGGCAAGTGGACAATACACAACTTGAGGCAGGTGACGTGGCAAGTGGATAATCCACAACTTGTGGTAGGTGACGTGGCCAGGTGATGTGGCCAGGTCACGTGGCCAGTGGACAATCCACAACTTGTGGCAGGTGACGTGGCCAGTGGACAATCCACAACTTGTGGCAGGTGATGTGGCCAGGTGACGTGGCAGGTGATGTGGCCAGGTGACGTGGCCAGGTGACATGGCAGGTGGACAATCCACAACTTGTGGCAGGTAACGTGGCCAGGTGACATGGCAGGTGACGTGGCCAGTGGACAATCCACAACTTGTGGCAGGTGACATGGCCAGGTGATTTGGCAAGTGCATAATCCACTTGTGGCAGGTGACGTGGCAAGTGGACAATCCACAACTTGTGGCAGGTGTCGTGGTCAGGTGACGTGGCAAGTGGACAATCCACAACTTGTGGCCAGTTGACGTGGCAGGTGACGTGGCCAGTGGACAATCCACAACTTGTGGCAGGTGACGTGGCCAGGTGATGTGGCCAGGTGACGTGGCAGGTGACATGGCAAGTGGACAATCCACAACTTGTGGCAGGTGACGTGGCCAGGTGACATGGCAGGTGACGTGGCCAGTGGACAATCCACAACTTGTGGCAGGTGGCGTGGCCAAGTGACATGGCAGATGACGTGGCAAGTGGACAATTCACAACTTGAGGCAGGTGACGTGGCAAGTGACACGCTAAATACACGTACACTGCTGCTCTCTCAGCTGCTCTGGTCTCACAAAATGGCTGAAATGGTTAAATAATACTGTTTTTTGAGCTTAGGGAGGGACTTATGATGTTTCTTAACCAAACGCTTATAAATGCAAACAGGTCACGTGGCCAGTGGACAATCCACAACTTGTGGCAGGTAACGTGGCCAGGTGACATGGCAGGTGGCGTGGCCAGTGGACAATCCACAACTTGTGGCAGGTGACATGGCCAGGTGATTTGGCAAGTGCATAATCCACTTGTGGCAGGTGACATGGCAAGTGGACAATCCACAACTTGTGGCAGGTGTCGTGGTCAGGTGACATGGCAAGTGGACAATCTACAACTTGTGGCCAGTTGACGTGGCAGGTGACGTGGCCAGTGGACAATCCACAACTTGTGGCAGGTGACATGGCCAGGTGATTTGGCAAGTGCATAATCCACTTGTGGCAGGTGACGTGGCAAGTGGACAATCCACAACTTGTGGCAGGTGTCGTGGTCAGGTGACGTGGTAAGTGGACAATCCACAACTTGTGGCCAGTTGACGTGGCAGGTGACGTGGCCAGTGGACAATCCACAACTTGTGGCAGGTGACGTGGCCAGGTGATGTGGCCAGGTGACGTGGCCAGGTGACATGGCAAGTGGACAATCCACAACTTGTGGCAGGTGACTTGGCCAGGTGACGTGGCCAGTGGACAATCCACAACTTGTGGCAGATGGCGTGGCCAGGTGACATGGCAGATGACGTGGCAAGTGGACAATTCACAACTTGAGGCAGGTGACGTGGCAAGTGACACGCTAAATACACGTACACTGCTGCTCTCTCAGCTGCTCTGGTCTCACAAAATGGCTGAAATGGTTAAATAATACTGTTTTTTGAGCTTAGGTAGGGTCTTATGATGTTTCTTAACCAAACGCTTATAAACGCAACCAGGTCACGTGGCCAGTGGACAATCCACAACTTGTGGCAGGTAACGTGGCCAGGTGACATGGCAGGTGACGTGGCCAGGTGACGTGGCCAGTGGACAATCCACAACTTGTGGCAGGTGACATGGCCAGGTGATTTGGCAAGTGCATAATCCACTTGTGGCAGGTGACGTGGCAAGTGGACAACCCACAACTTGTGGCAGGTGTCGTGGTCAGGTGACGTGGCAAGTGGACAATCCACAACTTGTGGCCAGTTGACGTGGCAGGTGACGTGGCCAGTGGACAATCCACAACTTGTGGCAGATGACGTGGCCAGGTGACGTGGCAGGTGATGTGGCCAGGTGACGTGGCAGGTGATGTGGCCAGGTGACGTGGCAAGTGGACAATCCACAACTTGTGGCAGGTGACGTGGCCAGGTGACATGGCAGGTGACGTGGCCAGTGGACAATCCACAACTTGTGGCAGGTGGCGTGGCCAGGTGACGTGGCAGATGACGTGGCAAGTGGACAATTCACAACTTGAGGCAGGTGACGTGGCAAGTGACACGCTAAATACACGTACACTGCTGCTCTCTCAGCTGCTCTGGTCTCACAAAATGGCTGAAATGGTTAAATAATACTGTTTTTTGAGCTTAGGGGGGTCTTATGATGTTTCTTAACCAAACACTTATAAACGCAAACGCGGTAAAACGCGTTTTAAATGCCGTTTTTTGCGTTTGAAAACTTGTGTTTAGATGAGTTTGCATTTGCGTCTCGTGTGCATGGGGCCTAAGAGACTCAAAACTTGACAAAAAGGGAAAACGTCTCACTACTCCACTCAAGTTGGAACGTCCTATACAGAAGTTAGTTGTTCTACTTGAGAGTGATAAAAGACACTTGGAAGTTGAGAACCTGATGGAAAATTCCTCAAATTCATGTTCTCATCCTACTATAGAGAACAAGAATTATAAGTAATTTTGGTGGGAGTGTAGCTGGCCAGCTAGAACCTGTCCTAGGTAGCTAATATAACCTACATGTATATACAGCTAAACCTGCTAAGAACCTAAATGTAATGCACATGTTTATATGTGAGAAACAAAAGCAAAGTTATTCACTGTGATTTTATGCTTGAATGTCATATAATAGTTGTATGTTGTGTTCACAGAAGCAAACGAAAAAATATGCCTTTAAGAATCGTTTATTTATATGACAGTGAAGGTAAGCTCAAATTACACAGTAGAATTCATACCAGAAAGCATAGAGTTAAGCTTTTGTGACTCATCAGTAGCCTTGGCCAATCACAGCTAATCTCACATTGAGCAGAGTCTTGACCTATCACAGACACCTTTGCATCCATTCTGTCTGGGAGGTTCCTAATACTGTACATGTGCTGCATTCATTCCACATGAAGACAGAGAGCAGAGCAGACATACAGAGTTCAGTTTTATGGAAGCAAGGGCCTAAATAGGTATGTTACACAAGTTATATATATGTTCTTATTGTAAATAGTGTGATCAGAACTGTATACTGATCTAGATGTGTGTTCACTTATAGTTCCACTGAACTAAGCCATCAAACTAAGTCCATTCAGTCATTCAAACTAAGTCATCTAACCACCCTAACTGTAGTTCCACCGAACCAAGTCACATCCATCCATCCACTTAAACAAGCTAACCGAACTAAAGCAACCCTGCAAACCAAGTTGCAAACCACAGTTATACCTTTCAGAGAAATCCGAGAATGCTTTGATAACTTACAGAGAGAGAGAGTATAAATACTGAAGAAGAAATATATCCACCATTTTATGTTGAATGACAAGATTGAATATTTGAACCGCCATTTTCTGTTATACTTATTCAACACGTGTTTGTACATGGACTGTCTGCTGCAAAGCAGCAGTGTTATCTATGAAGAAAATGAAGTTAATAAAGAAGTTATTTTAAGCATTTGGTGTGCTCTTTAAACCTTACTGCTTCCATAGAACGGCAATAGAGGAATTAGAGTAGAGTAATAGACAGTCTTGTTGGACTGAAAAGTCAGAGATAACACAATTCTTCTAATGCCACAGCGCATGAGGCACTTTATAGTGCTGCGCCTGCCACACATACTACCCACCGCTGTGCATTCTGCACTCCTCTCCTGCACATAATACCCACCTCCATACGCTCCGCACTCCTCTCTTGCACATAATACCCACCTCCATACACTCCGCACTCCTCTCCTGCACATAATAGCTACCACCATGCACTCCATACTCCTCTCTTGCGCATACTATTTACCTCCATACACTCAGCACTCCTCTCCACTACCCACCACCATGAACTCTGCACTCCTCTGCTGAACAAAATACCCACCGCAATACACTCCGCGCTGTACATTACCTATTTAACATTACCACATTCGTCACTAAGTAATCTCAGACTCTATTAAGCCACACCCAATATTTAGTGCAATTTAAGCCATGCCAACAATTCGCCGCTGCGCGCACCACATTTTTATTGTCAACACCTGGGGCCCACTTTTTATCTTGCACATGGGCCCACTGATTTCATGATACATCTCTTGGTTAATCCCAATTGTTGAAAGATCCACAGGATAGTTCACGTTAGTACTGAGAAAACCAGAAGCAGCTTTTTTTTTACTTTAAATATAATTAGGGAGAGTTAATTATTGATAATGTATATATTTTTTTTACATCTGTGTCCTTATGGAGAAGTTTTACCATCAATTCCTGTCTCGTACTGCCAACAGGGAGTGCTAGGAAATCCCTCTAAGGTGATGGAAATTCCTGTTCACCAGAGTTTTCAGATCTAATGTCCCCAGAACAGATAGAGAGAGTGAATATCATTTAATGGGGACACAGACTGCACAAAAAAAAGCCTGACTGGTGTTCAAATCATTCTCCACTCTATCCAACACACACAAAAAAAGGTTTTGGGGCAGATCCACGTACATCGGCGCATATATAGACCGGCGTAGCGCATCTCATTTCCGTTACGCCGGCTCAACTTAGAGAGGCAAGTACCGTATCCTCATAGTATTTCCGCACAACATTGCGCCGGCGAAACATACATTTCGAGGCGTAAGCCGGCGTAATTGAAAGTGGGAAGGAAGTGGGCGTGTTCCATTGAGATGAGCCGTGACCCCATGCAAATGAAGGGCCGGCCGGACAGCGCATGCGCAATGACGCTGGCTATGTTCAGCTTTTCTCTGCGCATGCTCAGAACTCGGCCCGGCATAATCAGTGAGATATGCTCAGGGCATAAATAAGCCCAAACATGCACCCGTCCATTGCAAAAGTACATCCATTTGTTTCCCCCCCTGAAGCAAGGTGCTTTTGTTCCGTTGCTTGTTGGTGTTTGTAGGTTTTTGTCGGTGTGTTTTTTGGAGCGTGTTTTTTGGAGTAATGTCAGCGAGGAAGAGGAAGCTGAACTACTCCCTGCGGGAGAAGGCCATCATTGTCAGGGCCATGACCCTGTATGATCGGTTTCTCCATGGGCCTAAGAGTGTGAACACCACCCAGGCCAGGAGGAGGGAGATCCTGCAAATTATTGCAGATGATGTTAATGCATTGGGGAGTGAGACCAGGACCCCCAATGAGATCTTGAAAAAGATCAATGATCTCAGGCGCGTCGTCCGAGGTAAGCTGGCTAAGATTACCGCTCATGTCAGGGGCACTGGAGGGGGACCATCAACCACTATCAGGCTCACTGCTGAGGAGCTGGTGGTTGCCCAGTGCCTCCACAGCCATCAAGTGGAGGGAGTGCCTGGATTTGACTCCATTGAGGAGGTCTTGAGGACAGGTAAGTGTTTTTTTTCCCTATCTGGTGTGTAGCATGTGTGGGGGGGAAGGGAACATGTGACAAGTGTGGATCCTCCAACCTGTGAATGTTTTGTGTCATCCACAGATGTGCAGGAGGGTGCTGGGCCATCTGGCCAGTCCGCACCATCCTCCGGACATGAGTCTGATGCAGACCCCCAGGCAAGCCAGGAGTCCTCTGAGGAGGGGAGTGGCCACAGCTCTCCTCAGGAGGAGGTTGAGGAGGAGGAGGTGCTGAGTGGCAATGAAGTGAGGCTCCATTTGGAGGAGTCTAGCCCTGGTGCTGGCACCAGTCAGGCCTCCATCAGGGCTAGCCCCTCCCACTCCTCCCCCAACAGGGCTTCCCCCCCAAGGGTCTCCCCTTCTCGTAGGCCCCAAGCCTCATCAGGAGCCAGGAAGGCGACCCGGAAGACAAGGGGGGTGGCAGAGGTTCTGCCTGAAAATCTCCGGAGGGACCAGACCCGTCAGTCCCGCCATCTGAGTCATGTTACCCAGACTTTTGAGCGCATTGAAGACAGCATGGCCTCCATAAAGGAGTCTGTGCAGGACATGGGTTGCAACTCCTTGGCTATGATAACATGCATGAACGACCTGCAGACCACCACAGCAGGCGTGGGTCAGGAGGTGCGTGCCCTGACTGAGGCTGTCCAGGCCAACACGGCAGCCATCAATGTGGGCCTCACCCGCATCGCCCTGGCGTTGGAGGGCAGGCAGCCAGGTGGGCAGAGACCAGGGGATGCTCCTCCTCCTGATCCCCCCCCCATGAGTCTCCCCTGAGGAGCCGGGGCCGTGGCCGCCCCAGGCGTGGGGCACGCCAGCGCCGTTAGGTTTTTTTTTTTTTTACTTAGGTCATGAGTGTTTTATGTTTCTTTGCTATTTTACTCAGATTATGATTTTTTTTTGTAGCCCAGGCAGGCTACAGTGTGAATGATGTTTGAATGTGGGGGTGACATTCCTGCCAGAAAAGGGGTGTCACCCTCGGTTGTGGTGGAGAAGGGATCCCCAGGACCAAGAAGAAGTGATCCCCAGGTCCGTGTGAATGGTGTATGAATGTACAGTGACATAATTGGAGCCTTGGCGTGGCGTTGCTGCTCCCAAGTCCTGCATGGTGGTCTTGGGCTAATCCAATTTGATAAGGATGTGGGGTGTATGAGCTAGGGACCACAGTGGTGTGCATGCGTGCATTCTCCTTGTGCCATGATTAATGTGTGTGTTTAACGTGCAAAGATGCCTACTGCGAGGCATCTCCTGACTGCTGCTCTCTCAGAAGATGGGGTATCCTCGGTCAGGGGGGGAATGTCTGGTTGGGGGGGTCAGGTCATCACGTATGTCAATCTCCAGGCCCTTTCTCACGGCGAAGTTGTGCAGCATGCAACATGCACCGATGATCTGGCACACAAAGTTTGGGGAATACAACAGGGTACCCCCAGACTTATCCAGGCATCGGAAACGGGACTTCAGGAGGCCAAATGTGCGTTCCACCACTCCACGGGTACGTGCATGTGCTTCATTGTATCTTTCCTCTCCTGGGGTTTGGGGATTCCGGAATGGAGTCATGAGATGGGGTCCAAGTGCATATGCAGAGTCACCTGGAAGGGAAAAGACAGGAGGGTGTTAGTCATGCATGTGCCCCTCGTGATGTCTGCATCATGGGGGGGGACAGACATGCCTGACACCCATGTCACTCAACAACCAGCCAGCTGTCCCCATACACATTCTGTTCGAATTCCATTGGGATGGGGCTTTGACGGAATATGTAGCTGTCATGGCTGGACCGGGGTGTTTGGCACGGACGTTGATGGAATACGTTGATGGAATGCCAGTGCTTCCGATTGCGGTATATGTGCTCTGTGTCACGGGGGGGGCCGTAGTGCCACATGTGTGCAATCAATGGCCCCCACAGTGCGTGGGAATCCTGCAATTCTGTAGAAATCTGCCATTGCCTTCACCCGCAGGTCCTCCTGGGTGGGTCTGATGATTTGGTTGGCCATGCGTCTGAGGATTGCGGGGATAACCTGGTGCACACATCTGCTAATGGAGGATTGTGCCATCCCAGACACAACTCCACTTGTACGCTGAAACGAGCCACTGGCAAGAAAATGGAGTGTTGCCAGTACCTTGACCAGTGGCTCCACTGCATGTGAGCGTTTTGTCTGGCTGGTGATGTCATCTTTCAGGGTTGTGGTTAATTCCATGATGGCAGTAGGGGTGAATCTGAAAATGCGATACACCTCCGAATCACCCATGCCAAAGACGTTTATGCGCGGTCGGTATATCCTTTCCCGTGCCCTCCTCCTCCTCCGTGCCCTCCTCCTTCTACGCGCATCTAAAGCCAGTAGTATAGCTATGACCATGGATGCCCCTGGCATGTTGGCATACAGATTGTTGTCCTGCAAGTGTGGCTGCTCAGGTCGTCCCTAACGGTGTTGCTTTAGCTGACCTGCACACGTCTGGTGCAAAGTTAAAGCTGCTTTTATGAGGGGTAACTTTAGACCAGACGTACAGCTTACGCGCACAGCGCGTAGCCTGCGCTGGACAAACGTACTTTCGTGGATCGCCGTATCTCCCTCATTTGCATATTTGCATAGCGTATTTTTGCGCCCACGATGCGCCGGTGTAGAAAAATTACATTGGTCTGAAAAACCTAGTTCTCAGGCGTATCTCGTTTTGGGGGATACGGCACATAGATACGCTGGCGCATATTTACACTTACACCGTGCATCTCGAGATACGCCGCGCATCTCGAGATACGCCGGTGTAAGTGCTTTGTGGATCTGGCCCTTTGTCTTTAGTTATACTTTAACTATTTTAAATCTTTGTAGTGCATATAATTGTCCTTTTAGAAGGATTATTTTCTCACAACTTGAGTTTATGTAATTGTACTGGAGCAAAGGATGTATAACACAGATGACAACCCACTGTCATATTTTTTCCTATTTTTGTTTTTATATATATGTAAATCTTCAGCCATGTTTAACCACAATTACAGTACTATTCTAATATGTATGTTATTGTATCTAATACTGTCTCTTTAATGGATTATGTTTACTGTGGATACTAATTTGGATATCCACCATTTTGTGATTTTTTTTTTTTTTTTTTTTTAACAAGGCTTTATGTCCACCATTTTAATATTCGCAGTGTTATTCTTGGTGAACACAAGGTGGCAGTATAATACAATCAAACATCGTACACTTGTAGACCAGTAATGTTTACTAATGTGAATATATTGGAGAAAAAAGCAGCTGCTGATTTTTGGATATATATTACCAGTACATACATTATATATTATAAAATGTTAGTCCTATATGTTATACACCTTTAACAATAGTGCAGCATTACTCTCAACGCAGACTTGCAGTAAAAATGTTTAAAAAAATCTTTTGCTTACGCACATTATTGCACTGCAGTACCAAACTATGCAGGATACCATTCTCTTTAACCACTTCCCGATGGCCGTACGACTATATACGGCCGCAGGGTGGTTCTACTTCTCTGGGGCGCCGTCATTTGACGTCCGCCCCTTTCCGCGTTCCCTGCGCGCGCTCCCGAGCGCGCAGCGGGGAACTTCTGTCCTGGCCGTGTCCCTTGGACACAGCCAATCACAGATCGCCGTGAATGGGCAATCGGAGTGGCCGTTTTCTAGGCGATCTGTGCGGCCAATGAGAGATTATCTCATATGTTTACATATGAGATCATTTCTCATTGCCGGCTCTCACAGACAGCGGTGCTGTCAGGGAAAGAGGAGACCGATCTGTGTCTCTTGTAAATAGGGACACAGATCGGTCACCTCCCCCAGTCACCCCCCTTCCCCCACAGTTAGAACACTATATAGGGAATACATTTAACCCCTTCCTCACCCCCTAGTGTTAACCCCTTCCCTGCCAGTCACATTTATACAGTAATTAGTGCATATTTATACCACTGATTGCAGTATAAATGTGAATGGTGCCAAAAATGTGTCAAAAGTGTCCGATGTATCCGCCATAATGTCGCAGTCGCAATAAAAATCGCAGATCGCCGCCATTACTAGTAAAAAATAAAAAATAATAATTCTGTCCCTTATTTTGTAGGCGCTATAACTTTTGCGCAAACCAGTCGCTTATTGCGATTTTTTTTTTTTTTACTAAAAATATGTAGAATACGTATCGGCCTAGACTGAGGATAAAAAAAATGTTTTTTAAAAAAAATTGAGCTATTTATTATAGCAACAAGTAAAAATTGTATTTTTATTTTTTCAAAATTGTCGCTCTATTTTTGTTTATAGCGCAAAAACTAAAAAGCGCAGAGGTGATCAAATACCACCAAAAGAAAGCTCTATTTGTGGGAAAAAAAGGACGTCAATTTTGTTTGGGAGCCACGTCGCACGACCGCACAATTGTCAGTTAAAGCGACGCAGTGCCGAACCGCAAAAAGTCCTCTGGGCAGGAAGGGGGTTTAAGTGCCCAGTAAGGAAGTGGTTAAATGGCATCCCAACAAACTAAGGTAACACACCTGTATAGCATTGCAATGCACTTCTATGTGTTGCATTCTTAAAAAATGGTACAGTTTTGTCATGCTGGTGTGCGTTTACAGCCCGTGGAAAATGAATGCGCTGTCCTAATGCGACACATGTTAATGCACTGCAAAAGTTTGAGCCTGCCCTTAAAGCGGTTGTAAGAAAATTCGGCCTTAGGTGTTGGTGGTCCCGGAGCAATGTAAGGCCTCACAGTTACTCTTGGGTGCAGGAATGGGCCCTGCTGTGAAATAATATATTAAGAATTGTACATACATGCCCCTCTTAAACAGGCAGAAAAATTGGGCCTTGGGCGGTGGTGGTGCCACAACACTGTAACCCCCTCACAGGTACTCTTGTTGGGAACAGGAACGGGCCCTGCTGTGAAATATTAGACCAGAAATTGTACTTGCATGCCCCGCCTGGTTTGTATCTGTAAGACCAGACGTCCAGATCACCCCACCCTCCCTTTACAGCAGATGTCAAGAGACTCCCATTCTCCCTTACATCACAGTGCACCTACTTACCTTGTGTTGTTTACAGGAAGAAGCTGAGGGCAGAGCTGGGAAGCAGAAAGGGCAGTCTGAATGAGGACCAGAGAAGGGCTGGAGTCAGCTTCTGGAGTCTGTTGAATGCAGAGACCAGCGGAGGTGAAGATGAGGGGATGCTGCGGCTGCACAGACAGGAGCAGGATCTGTAAGAGGAGTTCTGTCTTCCTGTTTACTGCCAACTGCTAAGACAAGGTGGGGGCAGAGACAAGACGGGTGCCGCAGTAGGAGAGATGTAAGGGCCATATGAAATGGCCTGGAGTGCCTGATTTGGACTGCGGACCTTGTGTTTGACATGTGGCTTATAGTGAAGGTGCAGCCTGGAGGATGTAAACAAAGCCATTGCTTGGGGGCATGCATGGCTGCCCTTATGAGGTAAGAATCTTGGGTAGTGGGGGGGCTTCAGCATAGAAAAAGTTAGGAGGGCTTAAACATGAACCTCAAACCATAACTGTAACCCTAAGTTAGCGTTGACTTAAAATGGACCTTGGCTGAAAATGCAAGGTCTACTTTACTGAAACTCCCACTCTCCACCCCCTTAAAATAAAAAACAATAAATGTGGCGAAAAATGATCATTTTTAGAAAAATGTTTAAAGAACTTGCCTCAAACTCAGCTTTCTTTTATTTCTCATGGTGTGCAGATGATGTTGTGCTTTACTGCTGTCCCCTGGGGAAGCTGGATGCTTGAAATCCCACAAGACTTCACCCCAACCCAGTGCAGAAGTACATTCTCGCAGGATTTCTTTTGAGCTTTCCTGGAAGGCAACAGTGTCTACATCCATTCTAATTTTTTCCTTTATTTTCAACTAATAATCCACGCATATGCCTTGTACACACGATCGGTTTTCCCAGCGGTAAAAAGTCTGTGGGGAAAACCGAGAACCTGCTTGGTAGCTTTTTCCCCCTACACACGGCCGGGTTTCCCGACAGGAAAACTGCCATGAGAGCTTTGGTCGGGAAACCCGGCCGTGTGTATGCTCCACCGCAGGTTTTCCCCATAGGGAAACTGCCGGCTTAAAAACCGCCGGCAATCCTGGTGGAAAAAAAGAGAACATGTTCTCTTTTTTCCTACAGGGCTTCCCGGCGGTTTTCCTGTCGGGAAAACTGCGATGGAGCATACACACGGCCGGGATTCCCGGCCAAAAGCTCTCATGGCAGTTTTCCTGCCAGGAAAACCGGTCGTGTGTAGGAGGCATTCCTGTCTTTTCATGTCTTCGCTTTTTTTCTCCACTGTATCCATGGGGGCAGCCTTGTTTTCATGCAGGCTGGACTTTAAACATTTCTGCCTGTTGTTTATCTCCAATAAATGGTTACATAATTACATAGTTAAGGTTGGAAAAAAAAGAGGTCCATCCAGTTCAACCTATTTGTGGATGTGTGTGTGTGATTTGTATTCTCTAATAATTCCTTTAGCCACGTACAGTATATTCTGCTTTCTGAGCAAGATATCTAAACATTTTTTTGAGATTGTCAACACTCTCAGCTAGTACCACTTACTGGGAGGGAGTTCTACATTTTTACTGCTTTAACAGTGAAAAATTCTTTCCTCAATCTAAGGTCAACCACTTCAGCCCCGGAAGAATTTACCCCCTTCCTGACTAGAGCACTTTTTGAGATTCGGCACTGCGTTGCTTTAACTGACAATTGTCGTGCAATGTTGCAGCTGAACAAAATTTACGTCCTTTTTTTCCCCACAAATAGAGCTTTCTTAGGTGGTACTTGATCACCTCTGTGGTTTTTATTTTTTGCGCTATAAACAAAAAAAGAGCAACAATTTTGAAAAAAAAAACACTATCTTTTTTACTTTTTGCTATAATAAATATCCAACATTTTTTTTCCTCAGTTTAGACCGATATGTATTCTTATGCCGCGTACACACGATAATTTTTCGGCATGAAAAAAACGTTGTTTTTAAAAAATGTCATTTAAAATGATCGTGTGTGGGCATCACATAATTTTTCGGGTTCTGAAAAACGACAACATTTTTTTTTTCGAACATGCTGCATTTTTTAACAACGTTTTAAACTATGTTGTTTTTCAGGTTGTAAAAAATGATCGTGTGTGGTCTAAAACGACGTTAAAAACCCACGCATGCTCAGGAGCAAGTTATGGGACATGAGCGCTCGTTCTGGTAAAACTACCGTTCATAATGGAGTAAGCACATTCATCACGTTGTAATGGACAGAAAAGCGTGAACCGTCTTTTACAAACAATCAGCTAAAAGCAGCCCCAAGGGTGGCGTCATCCGCATGGAACTTCCCCTTTATAGTGCCGTCGTACGTGTTGTACGTCATCACGCTTTGCTAGAATTTAAAAAAAAAACTATGGTGTGTGAGCAACGTCGTTTTAATGATGAAGTTGGAAAAACCTAGTTTTTTTCTACTTGCCGAAAAACATATTTTTTTGGTAAAAAAAAAAACGCAATACGCGTATATTGATTGGTTTGCACAAAAGTTATAGCATATACAAAATAGGGGATAGTTTTATAGCATTTTTAGAGTTTTCTTTTTACTAGTAATGGCAGCGATCTGCGATTTATATTGGGATTGAATCCGTGTTCTGTAAAGGGGTAGAATTATTAATTTATCTCTTAAACGTATGCACTTAACTCATGACAGTATTTTGCTAGATGTGTTAACTGCTGCTTGACATTGCATACTTTTGTTAAGCCTGTGATCTACAATAACCTTCATGTAGCACACCCCCAAAGAAGCCCCTGGCTTTGATGATCCATTTTTCCCCTAGATTCAGTAGAACACACAGCCAGGCACACATAATTTTCTTAACTCTCACTTCTCTTCTCACAATCCTGGCAGAGAACTTTCACAAAGTCACTACTTGCTAAGCAAATGCTTAGGATTTACTTCCTTGTAAAACTGAGAACTGCGCACAGTTGCTAGGGCACAGGTCGGTACTCACAATGCCACAGGATCATCGGCTACCACCTTCTGATATCCGCCATGCACCTCTCGGTGAGTGAAACCCAGACTTGCGATACCACAAACCATTGGGCTCTTTTATCTCCAGCCTCCATTGGAAATGCTCCAGACAGTAAAAGAGAAATCCCAAACTTTAGGGAATAGCCCCCAATCTAGGCTATAACTGGGACCTTGATGATCTCCAAGCAGCGTCTCCAGCAAACTGCCCAAAGGGGCAAAGCCTCTCAGACAGGAGACTTTTCTGGCAAGGCTAAGCCCAGGATCCAAGAACCCCCCCCCCCCCCATCTAGGCTTCAGACCATTTATAGGCTCTCCAGCCACCTTCTGAACACACCTCTCCAGGGATTGGCTGGATCCCCATAAATATTTAAGCTGCTCTCCCCATTCTTCCCCCCACTGTAACTCTAGAATCTTCTAAAATGTAGGGTAAAGAAATCAGACCAGAAGCCTTTGAAACACTGAGCAAACTAGATTAGAACTGATTATAGAGAAGCAAAACTAAATTTACTTAATGTAGCACGGCCCCCTTGGGGACTGCTGAGGATTACCTGCACGCCCATGACCAAGTGAACCTTCCAACCCTCCTAACACTCTGGTCCCATACACACTATCAGTTTTCCTGCAGGTTTTTCTCTTCAGGTTTACCAAAACCATCTAATATGAGGTCAAACCTTAAGGCCTCGTACACACGCAGGCCCTTGTACTGCATGTTTTTGGTAAACCTGAAGAGAAAAACCTGCAGGAAAACTGATAGTGTGTATGGGGCTTCTGGGTTCAGACATCCTGTTAATACTATAAAGCAAGAATCGGGCAACTCAGTAGTATAAGGTTCTGAAATGTTTTACTTTAACCAAATTGGAAAAGTTATTTCACAAAAAGAGGCCAACTCAGCAAACAGACTCCTCCCGAAGACACAACAATTAATAATTCTATATACACACAAGGATGCACTACATTCAGATCCGAAGTCCCCTCCTAGTGGATGTTTCAGTTAACTACATGAGTGGCCACACGAGATAGATGTAATCTAGACAGCCTATGCTATTTTAATGGAAGAGCTAATCTCCTGCTGATTTTATATATATATATATATATATATATATATATATATATATATATATAGTATATATGCATATATATATATATATATATATACATACATACATACTTCCTATGAGTAATGGCAGTAGAGTTCCATGTGGCAGATCTGTTGTTCTTCGCTAGCTAGTTGGAGCCTGTTAACTGTAATCTGTTTGGTTGCAGATGAAACAATAGATTCCAAGTGGTGAAGGCCTAAGGCATCTGAGTACAGTGTTCCAGCAATGCAGTAAAGTGTTCTTGTGTAGAGATGTGTGCGCACTGTGTTCTGTAATGGTGGTAGTGAATAGATAAAGATTGAGCAGCTTTCTCGCTCACCAACAACCCAAATCGATCTGCAGTCTTCTAGACAGGAACACGGACGGCAGCACTCCAGCAGTGAATCCTCTGCCTCAGCCTTCTGTAGTGACTTTTCCACACATCCACGTCGATGGGTAGGCACTGTAAATGATGCTTGCATCAGACCCAGGAGGAAGAGAGCGTGTGCGGGCTTCTAAGCTCCTTTTACCATCCCTCCCAGCAACCTTCAGGCCACTGCAAGGGTCCCTGGGATTTGTAGTCTTAGGGTACATGGATGCATAGCAGCAGATTCAAAGAGGACAATATGCCCCATAACTCCCCCCTGTTGGAACACAGGTATGAAGTCACTGGCTGCAAGAATAATTATGGGGACAAACAATGTTTAGAACACTGGAAGGTACAAATCTTTCTGATAACAGTCCATATCGCTACATCAACAACGTACACTAACTAATCAGGGCCATATGTGACCACAGGAGGCATACAAGGGTAAAAAATGTGTACTACCAAAAGGAGCCATGTAGGCTGGATCATGCTGCAGACTGAACGGTTTTCAGCCTAGTGACATTGTACCCTTCTATGAGTATCCTATGCCCCCATGTGGCTGCTTTTGGTAGTACATATTTTAAACCATTGTATGCCTCCTGTGGTCACATATGGTGCTGATTTGGCTGACGGCTTTGGGAACACCTTTTGAATAGCTCAGATTAGATATTCTAGTCACATGGTAGAAAGTATGGGTGCCAACCAGGATTCCTTTACTTTGGAGGGATTTCCTCTCATGTCCTCTTTTAGCTATGGGACAGGAAGTTGAGGGAAATCTCCCCAATGAGTCACAGATGCCAAAAAAAACAAAAACAAAAAAAAAAAAGACTGCTCTGTATTTGTCCAAACATGTACATGAACATTTACAACATGTCATATGTGTTGTACTTTTACTTTCTTTAAAAATAGTTTTTTAATTAATCTAAGGAGCAGGCGTTTTAGCAGCTAAGGAGCAGGCATTTTAGCTAATCTAAGGAGCAGGCGTTTTAGCAGCTGGGTACCCAGCATGCACCTCTTGATCTTGCGCCTTGCGCAATAATGCCTCTGCGCGGCTCTTCTTCCTGACAGTTTGCCAGCGCGAGATTTCGGCAGTAGGCAATTTGCAAGAGCTCCTGGGATACATGATGCCGCTATATCCCAGGAACCCTTGCCAATCGCCTAGACGGGGAATGCAGGAAGTGAAGGAGAAAAAAATATTCTAAAATGTTTTTACATTTAGAAGAAAAAAAAGGATTTGCATTGGTAAAAGGATGCGCAAGGGGGATTCCATAAAGAGAAAGTCCATTAATTTGGTGGAATTCTGCTTTATTAAAAGAGCTAAAGCATTTAAAAAATACAGTTAACATAAGATACACCTTTGAAACAATATAAACTTGAATTGACAAAATAGTACAAAAACAACACATAAAAAGAACATTCAAAAAACAGATTTTATCATTACATTTAAAAACATGAATTTTTCCGAGGGCAAATCTCCAAATCCTGGGACTGCATTTGCAAATTAGGAACAGTGCCACTAATAAGTTCCAATTGGCAAGCAGTATGTTGTTCTATAGTGATGCATTTAATGTGGCAACTAGAAGTACAGGTAGGCTTTCATTGCTTCCCATTCTTCATGGCTTTCTTTGTACTTTCTCCCAGCTATTCAAGGAGTTTTGGCCAGAATAGAAGGAGGGACAGTGTCTTCAGGATGACTAACTTAGTATTGGTCTGTCAGAAATGAAAGCAACAAAACCATCTGGTAGATGATATGCAGATGTGAAAAGGGCTAACTTTAGGCTTTAGATATTAGACAACATCAAATTAAATATGTATGTATACATGCAACAGTCAGTAAACAGTCAGTAAAATATATATTTTCTATTTACTTACATATTCTCTGTCTTTAAAATAACACAGTTAGTTCTGATCTTCTTTAAGGTGAAACTCCAGCCAAAACCTTTTAAACAAACCATGGCAGGGTTAGAATCTCTGTCATGTTTTTGTTGTTGGCTGAGTTGCCATAGGAAGATTTTATTTCACTTCCTCCTGCAGTCACTGTGGTAAAAAGTGAACACAATTTCCCAAATGTGTCATGGTTTCTGTCATGTTTTTTTTATTTCCGTCACTTGTGTCAATGATGGAGAGATTTTTCCTCTCTTGCTGATTCATGGGGAACAGACAGCATTCAAAACCACAGAGAGGTTCTAATCATTCCCTATTCTATCCAAATCTAACCAAAACATTAACAAAAAGTCGTGGCTGGAGTTCCAGTTTAATAAGATAACATTTACTAAATAAATATCTAATTTTAATAGTATATTTATATATTTACAAGTAAAACAAATCCCATGTAAGGCCTAGGGCAGTTTTTAATTGGCCCTCTCCCAGTGATGTGATCACGTCCTGTATGAATCACTCGATGTGAAGGACAAAATAATGTCTGCAAATAGTAGCTGTATGGGCAAAGTGCCCGTGTGATTCCTACTACAAATCTCGGTATACTTCTTAACTAGCAGGGATCGCTAAATGTATCTACAGCTGTGATGTTCAGACAATAAAGGCTCCTGTATGACAGTGTAAACAAGAACTAAATCAGGGGTGCCCAACCAGTGGCATGGGGGTCACAAGTGGCTCGCGGAGCCCTCTGATGTGGCCTGCGACCTCCTGCTCTGGAATGGTGGGTTGGCAAGCCCAGATTGTCGACCCGCCTTCCCAGAGCATCAGTGTTGTTAATGAAGCCGGTGATAAAGAAAGCAAGCAGCTACAGAGCCGCATAAGCCGATGCTTTCTGTATAGCACCGCCTCCTGTCACAGGCAGAATGATACCAAATGCACTCTGCCTGGGACAGCAACAGCCGGCGATACCTGAATGGAAGACTGTTACTAAAGGTACGTTTATTGCTAAAATCACAGTGTATATATGGGCATATATGTTCTGCAGTGATTACTGGGCTGCTTTCAAACTGATCCGCAGGTGCAGCGCAGAAGACCTGCGAGTTACCTGCACTGAGCCATAGACATCTGTTATTACCTGCAAGTGTGGTGAGCTTTCAGAAAGTGCACCACACCTACAGGATATAATAGAAGTCTAATGCCACGTACACACGAACATTTTTCGGCATGAAAAAAACATAGTTTTTCAAAAACGTAATTTAAAATGATCGTGTGTGGGCTTCACATAATTTTTCGGGTTCTGAAAAACGACAACATTTTTGTTCGAACATGCTGCATTTTTTAACAACGTTTTAAACTATGTAGTTTTTCAGGTTGTAAAAAATGATCGTGTGTGGGCTAAAATGACGTTAAAAACCCGCGCATGCTCAGGAGCAAGTTATGAGATGGGAGCGCTCGTTCTGGTAAAACTACCATTCATAATGGAGTAAGCACATTCATCACCTTGTAATGGTTCTGAAAAACGACAAAAAAAAATTCGAACATGCTGCATTTTTTAACTTCGTTTTAAACAATGTCGTTTTTCAAGTTGTAAAAAATTATCGTGTGTGGGCTAAAACGACAAAAAAAAACCTGTGCATGCTCAGAAGCAAGTTATGAGATGGGAGCGCTCGTTCTGGTAAAACTACCATTCATAATGGAGTAAGCACATTCATCACCTTGTAATGGTTCTGAAAAACGACAAAAAAAAAATTCGAACATGCTGCATTTTTTTAACTTCGTTTTAAACAATGTCGTTTTTCAAGTTGTAAAAAATGATTGTGTGTGGGCTAAAACGACAAAAAAAACCTGTGCATGCTCAGAAGCAAGTTATGAGACGGGAGCGCTCGTTCTGGTAAAACTACCGTTCATAATGGAGTAAGCACATTCATCACGCTGTAACAGACAAAATAGCGTGAATCGTCTTTTACTAACACGGAATCAGCTAAAGCTGATTCGAATGGAACTTCCCCTTTAAAGTGCCTTTGTACGTGTTTTACGTCACCGCGCTTTGCTAGATCATTTTTTCAAAACGATGGTGTGTAGGCAACATCATTTTAATGATGAAGTTGGGAAAACGTAGTTTTTTAGACATGCTGAAAAACTATGTTTTTTTTTCATGCTGAAAAATGATTGTGTGTACGCGGCATCAGGCTAGATTCACACCTATGCAGTTATAGTGCATTTTGCAGATTTGCACTACAGTCCATTTTACATGGTTTCCTATGGAACACAGTCTGTAGTGCAAATCTGCAAAATGCAAAAAGCAGCAAAAATGCATAGGTGTGAATCCAGCCTTAGGCAAAGTGCAGCTAACCCACAGGAAAGCCACAAGTGTACTGCGCTGCACCTTCAGTGCAGGTAAACCACAACACGTCAGTGTGAATGCAGCCTTAGGCCCCTTTGGCATGATCGGTCTGACCTAATCTGACCCTCCGTTCACCTCTATTGAGCAACAGATGTAAATGGACTTGTGGCCGTATACACCCACCTACCTCCAATCCGATCCACAAAAAAAAAAGGGGGGGGGGATCTGTCCTATTCCATCTGGGCCCATAGAGTAGAGTGAGCCATGTCTGTGTCTGCTCTGCATATGCAGGTTGGACATGGACCTGTCATTCGCCCGCTCCACTCATTGTGGTCAGCAACTGGTTACTAAGTCGCTTAAGTGGCCCTCGCTCTTTAAAAGGCACCCCTGTACTAAATCTAATTACTATGAAATACAAAGTCTTGTCAAGTAAACAAAAACCTTCCTTTAACATCCCTTAGTGAGCCAAATCTTCCTTCATTAGAGTGGAAGTAAACCCTTTTTTTTTATCTTGTACCTACAGGTAAGCCTATGGTAAGGCACCAGCGCATGTACTCTGAAGGGATGGCACCCATGCCATCCCTTTAGACGGCTGGAGGATGCGAACCAGGAGAGAAGACCGGGTGAAGATGGAAGCCTCTTCAGCAGTGACAGCACGCCACTGGAGGACTTTTTTCTAAGGTAAATTTTTCATTGCAATGCATACAAGCACATTATGCCATTGTCTTACAGAGTTAAAAAAAAATGCATTTTACTACCACTTTAATGTCTTAGACACACCCCTTCCCAGACACTGCTGCTCACAGTGGGAGAATGTTAGCAACAGAGTCAGTGCTGTCAATACAGAAAACAGCAGGCAGGAGTAGGACAGGTCAGGTTCTGATTAACAAACTGCTGGCTTGTCAATAAGCAGTAACATTGTCTAAAGCCACGCCCCCTGCAACATGTATCCATCCCACTATAGTGCAAGCCGGAACTGCCTACATGTGAGTGGCAGCTCTGCCCTGAACGCAGGAGCAGTTCAGCATTGTTTTCACGTCATCACAGGAAGCTGCATTAGGTGGACTTCACTGGAAGGCTCAACAGGTATTTGTGGGAATGACTAAAGCTGTGTACACACTGCAAGATTTTTTTTGTTCAACCCAGCGGGTTAAACTATAAAAAAAACTGACAACTCGCTGTACCAACACAAGCAATGTTGGTGCTGCAATTTCCCCCAGTGTGCTAATGTATTCTGACAAGAGGACCCCCCCCCCACCAGAATACACTGATCAGCTCTTGCAGCCATTAGCTACAAGCACTGACCAGATGCTGGCGTTTCCTGCATGTCCATGTGACAAAAGACGGTCGCTAGATTGGCCAGATAGACTGCTATACACACTAACCGAAATGGTGTACCCAGCTTTAGAGAAAACTATAAGTGTAGGTGCACATAAAGTTAGGTGTTCTACATTAATTGCCTTCATTGCGGAGTCTCCTTCCAGCCCTTTGAGCTTTATTGCAACTTACCAACCCCCCCCCCCCCAAGATCTGCCCATCTATTTTCCATTGTTCTATTGAAATGTACATATACTGGAAAAAAATTCAGCTCTTCTCTGGATGTATAAGTGCTACAATAAAAAATTGCATACATTTTATTAAAACTAACTTGTGGCAAAAAATTTATTAGGACATTAGCTATAGCTAGGTATCTGTAATGATGTGTGGCTGCTGCTTATTTCCTGCAAATTTTTACTTTTGGTGGTGATGTAGCCACTGAAGTTCTGGAGGTGAAATTGACAGCTGGAGCATAGTGATCAAAGCAGGTCACTCGCCTTGTATTCTTTTAAAAGAATACAAAGGGGTAGATTCAGGAAGCTATTACGGCGGCGTATCTCCAGATACGCCGCCGTAATTTCAAATCTGCGTCGGCGTATCGTTACGCAGATTCTCAAAGGCAGATACGCTCCAAAAATAGGCTTCCTCCGCTGACGTAACTTGAATGCGGCGGCGTAGAATTGTGTGCAATATTACGTTGGCCACTAGGGGGCGCTTCCGTTGTTTTCGGCGTAGAATATGCAAATTACATAGTTATGTCGATTCACAAACGTACGTGCGCCCGGCGGTAGTTTTTTACGTCGTTTGCGTAAGGCGTTTTTGGCGTAACATTGCTCCTGCTATTAGGTGGCGCAGCCAATGTTAAGTATAGACGTAGTTCCCGCTTCGAAATTTGAATTGTTCGCGAATAGGGCTGGACGTAATTTACGTTCACGTTGAAACCAATACGTCGTTGCGGCGTACTTGGGAGCAATGCACACTGGGATATGTACACGGATGGCGCATGCGCCGTTCGTAAAACACGTCAATCACGTCATGTCATCACACATTAGCATAAAACACGCTTACGCCGGCCCCATTTACGCTACGCCGCCGCAACTTACGGAGCAAGTGCTTTGTGAATACTGCACTTGCTCCTGTAAGTTGCGGCTGTGTAGCGTAAATACGATACACTGCGCCGCCGTAACATCAAGCGCAGCTACCTGAATCTAGCCCAAAGCGTTTTGTGATAGGTCAATGTGAGATTGTTCATGCTCCCCTTGTCCGATCATAGAAAGCCTTGTATCCTTTGCAAAGAATACAAGATGTTATCTGAATGGAGGAGCTGCACAGTAAGCAAACCGTGTGATCGCTGTGCTCAAGCCCTGACTGTCAGTTTCAGTGCCAGAACTTGATAACGTTTTTGCCTACGCTTCAGTTTTAAGCTTGTTCCTAATAAAACAAGTTATGTTTGAAAAAGCTTGTAGAAATTCTGAGTGACCTTGGTATAGTCTATATCGGCTTACATATATTTAATGTGATTGTAGGCTATTGCTCAGAATCATTAGATGTTGGCTGTAAGTGAGATGTACTTTCCTGATCATTTATATGGTGATGATTCTTACAGTCACACTGTGACGTAGTCAGTCTTTGCGCATATTTTTTCAAACAGCATTTTGAAAAATATTTAAAGATGAGGTACATCAGCTCGCTGATATTAAGTATAATACAGAGTCCTGAAGTAACTACTACAAAATAGAGGAAAATCTTTTTCTCTGTAGGTTTGGAGATGTAACAGTCAACGAGATTAGGGCAAGGTTCCATATCACACTTCACCATCCGTGGAACACTAAACCCCCCATATAACATGTAGAAAAGTATCAGGAAACCAAACTCAAACACTGTTTTAAATAGAAGACTGATGACATATGTACACCATAAGCCACCATCCATGCTTCCTGGGTTCACATAGAGCTTTTTGTTGTGCCTCTTCTCTCTACTTTCCCGATATGCCACATGGAGAACCACAAGAAGTGAGGGTGTAGACACCATTATTAGCTGAAGAGCCCACAGTCTGACTTGTGAAATGGGGTAGAAGTAATCAAAGCAGACATTTTCACACCCTGGCTGTCGGATGTTGCATTCAAACTCTTTTTGCTCATCTTTCCAAACATTTTCTGCAGCAACCACATACACCAGAAGTCGAAATATGAAGACAACTGACAGCCAGACCCTTCCAATACTAGTTGAGTATTTGTTGACGCCGCTTAAAATGTCTCTTAAAAAAGTCCAGCTCATGTCTTTGCACGGACGATGTCTGTGAAATTAAAGAGAAATATGCTTAACAGAAATTCTCAAAATGTAGCTTTCTTTATTCTGAGTTTTTTTTTTAAAGGATAGTTGTACTTTTAGCATAGTTATCATTTAAATTACCTTTCTTCCCATTAACCCCTCAGAATGTAATACTTACCTCCAAGATCATTGGTGATCCATTGGGTGCAGTCCAGTCACTGCATTTGTTCCAATCCAAGAAGTCCTCAACTTGGAGAAGACTCTCCATTTATACCTATAAACAGGCCATCTACCAATGGAATATATGATAGACACCCTCTCCATAGGAATGAATAGAGATTCTCAAAAAAAAACAGACTTCTGCAGTAGGATCTCAATGAGCCTCACAGTGAAGATCTTTGAGTAGTGTGAATACAGCGGGTAAAGTAAGTATTGAACACGGCCCCCTTTTTCTAGGTAAATATATTTCTAAAGGTGCTATTGACATAAAATTTTCACCACATGTCGGTAACAACTTATGCAATCCAAACATACAAAGAAACAAATAGATAAGATGACACTGCACATCACCCTAAAAACACCATGCCAAGAGTGAAGTTTGGAGGTCGGAATATCATGGTGTGGGGTTATTTTTCAGCATACGGTACTGGCAAACTTCATGCAATTGAAGGATAAAGGATAAAAATTAAACAATGGTGGAAATTTCAGCAAGACAATGATTCCAAACACAAAACCGAGGAAACTCTCAATTGGTTTCAAAGAAAACAAAGGTGCTAGAATGGCAGAAATCACCTGACTTTAAGCCAATAGAAAATCTATGGAAAGAACCGAACATCAGAGTTCATAGAAGATTTGAAGGCTGTTTGTGTGGAAAATGGACCAAAATCACACCTGAGCAATGCATGTGACTAGCTTCTCTATACAGGTGGCATCTTGAAGCTGTCATTACCCACAAAGGATTTTGTACAAAGTATTTTTTTTTTAACAGTAAACATTTTATCAAAGGTGTATCAAGGTAAATACAACAAGTAATTTTATTAAAAAAATCAAGTATTACATCTATAACAGCATATATACTAATGACACTTCACATATTCTTTACAGGGTTAGTCCAACTAAGTCCTTTGATCACTATTCATAAGCATTCCACCATGATAGGTACAGAACATCTATAGTGTTAACCTACAGTTTAAGGGAAGGATAAGTCAAGGAGTACAGACCCAGGGTGGGGATGAGGGGAAGAAAAGAAAAGAAAAAGGGGATGAGGGGTGGAGGTGAGAGGATGACGATACAGAGACATAAGACACCTTGATCATAATACCCTGAGCTTACTCACTTCTTTTAATCATGAGAACCATATGCATCTATCCGGGTTGACCACACCTTATCAAATTTGGGTGGACAGTTCCTGCTCTCGTAAGTTAATAAAGAGAAAGTACTGAGTTAATGGTTGTTATCCAAGCATCTAGCGTAGGGGAGGAGGGCAGGAGATTTCCACCTCAGTAGTATCTCTCTTCTGGCATAAAAGAGGGAAAACGTGAGGAAGAGTTTAGTGTACCTATCTGCCTCTATATCCTCCAGATGACTTGATAAATTAAAACTGCTGCCGGTTGAATTGGGATATTACACAGCTGACTCAGGGCCCTGGTCACCAACTCCCAGAAAATCTCAATTTGAGGGCAGGACCATACTATATGTATAAAGGTACCGGAGGGTACTCCATATCTCGTACACTTCATTTACGCCTGTGTTTATATATTGGCTAATCGCTGTGGGGTGTAGTAGACCCTATGCAGGAACTTTATCTGAATAAACCGGTCTTTTGCCAATATCACAGAGGAGATATATGTGGACACACATTCCTCCCAGCTCTCCTCCGTCAGCTCTGGTATTTCCATTCTCCAAAACTGATATAGGCGGTTAGACCTTGTTTCATAAGCTATGGATAGATGGTGATGGGTTAGCCGCTGTCTTCCCTCTAATTCTCTCGAGGTGAGGAGTTCAATCGTGTCAGACTCCAATATGACAGGTTCGGGAAACTGCTCTATATATGCTTCTAGCCCGTATACACACTAGCAGGGGTACCCTCGTTGGTCCTGTTGTCGAAGCTGTTTGCTCAGAGCAGCATAAGATCCCAAAAGCGCTGCCTCCAGGATAAACCTCCCCGCGACATTGGCAGCTGTACAGTGAATCTGGCCAGTCGGGGGGTCCGACCAGCCCAAATGAAGGACACCACCAGCCCCTCCAGTCTCCAAAAGAATGACTCCGGAATAGCTAGGGGAGTGTTCCAAAACAATAAAAATAACTTCAGGCAGGAACACCATTTTTAGTAAATTCACCCGACCCACCAGTGTCAACGTAAGGGACCTCCAGGCCCCCTATTCGCAAACAGTGCAAGAAGGGGCGTGCTATTACACTCCAAGTACATATCATTAGTGGTACCTATACGCGCACACCCCCAAAAAGTGGCTGAAACGGTCAATGATCTCAAGAGCTGCCTAGAGTGACGATGTGGCATCCGCCAAAAAAAAGGAGAGCGTCGTCTGCGTACAGGGAGATTTTTTTCGACTATAGGTCCCACTGAGATTCCTCGAACTCCCCAGGTCTGCACTAAGGAGAATAGCCAGGGGTTCTATCGCCAAAGCGAACAACCCCGGGGACAAAGGGCATCCCTGATGCGTCCCCCTACCAAAGGGGAATGAGTCGGACAGAGTGGTATTCGTTCTGACCCTGGTCTTGGGATGTGCATAGACTAGTTGGATCCAGGTTATAAAACGAGGGCCAAAGCTAGTCAGAACCTTGCAGAGAGAGACCCGCTCAACCGAGTTGAAGACCTTCTCTGTATCGAGAGCGGCCACCACCCCAGTGCGATCCCGACCAGCCAGGACCATGTGTGTGTGTGTGTGTGTGTAATCGGCTGATGTTAATGTCCATGCCCCTGCCAGGCATAAACGCGGACTGATCCGGGTGCACCAATGCCGTAATTATTTACATTATTTAACCGATTGGCCAAATTCTTTGCTAAAAGTTTTGCATCTGTGTTCAATAATGAGATAGGGCGAAAGGAGGAACACAGATTAGGGTCATTACCCGGTTTCAGTATCACAATG
This sequence comes from Rana temporaria, assembly GCF_905171775.1. Lineage (NCBI taxonomy): Eukaryota > Metazoa > Chordata > Amphibia > Anura > Ranidae > Rana > Rana temporaria. Next base: position 240,778,339 of record NC_053492.1, read on the forward strand.
ATCACCGCAACACCCATAGAATCGGCAAGTGGGACTGCCTCATCCACCTCTAGAAACAAATTCTGCAAGCTTGGAAGAAGTTCTTCAGCATAAGACTTATAAAATTCCACGGGGATCCCGGCAGGACCTGGAGTCTTACCCGACTGAAGGGTGTTTAGAATCTTTTTTCCCTCTATCAGGGTGATAAGCGAGTCCAGGCCCTGATGGTAGACTGAGGTTAGAACCAGGAAATCTATGTCAGCAAGGTACCTGTGCAGATGATCAGTATAATAAGTCACTCGGGATGGGTAGAGAGTTCGGTAGTATGCTGCAAAGCACTCATTAATCTGTTGACGGTCAGTTAGGACAGTGCCCTGAGGGTCGCAGATCTGAGGAATACTAACAGTAGCCATCTGTTCCCTGGCTAACCATGTCAGCAGTCTCCCATTCTTTTCCCTTGCTCAAAAATCCTCTGTGTCTGGTGGAGAAGTCTCTTTTTAGTCAAGGTTGTACGAATCAATAGTACAGATCTAGTAAGGCACTGCAGCTCCTGATAGTCTCTGGATATCTGGTCTGTATGTACTGACACGCCTATTCCGCAGTGGCAGCCTCAGCCCATACTAACTCCTCCCGCCTATTCCCTCTGGTCTTACGTATGAGCAAGGTGTGGTCGCCTTAAAGAAGTCCCATACAATGGGACCCGGTGCAGTTCCAGGATTAGAGGTCCAGAAGTCTGCCAGGTGTCCCCTATACTCGGCATCAATAGCAGTGTCAGATATCCAAAACCTGCATATACCAAGTGAGAAACGCCCCGACACCCAGAGCTGCACCAACAGGGGGCATAATCAGAACTTCCCCTTGGTAGGATAGAGAACTCCCTGATCCTGGATAGTCAGGACAGTCCCCCTGCATAGGCCAGATCAAAAGCAAAAGCGTCTTATAGGTTGCCGAGTGGCAGGTGTAGGCTCGAACACCCGGGTGCCTCCAGCTACACACATCGGTCAGCCCATACGTCTCTGCCCATGACCTTAATTCCATGGATAAGTGGCCCCCGGGAGACCATATTAAGGTCTCCCAGAATAATGATATTATCATTTGCAAAGTCGGCCACTTGTGCCACAATTTTATGTAACAGCCTGACAGATGCTGGTAGAGGTAGGTAAACCCCCACTAAAGTAACATTAAGACATTAAATTAGAGCATGTACGATAACATAACGTGCATCTGGGTCCAATACAAGGTGCCGCAGTCTAAATGGCAGGGACTTTTTAACCAAGATACTAACTCCCCTAGCAAAGTTGGAGTACGTGGAGTGGTAGTGATGTCCCACCCACTGCTTTTTTTAGGGTCAGGGTCATGCTGCTAATCCGATTGGTTTCCTGTAGAATACAGACATGCGGAGCCTGAACGTTCAAAAACTGGAACACTAGTGAGCGTTTAATTGGGGAATTAATACCCCTCATATTCCACGAGACTATATTATAGTGGGTCATAGTCAACTGCATTGCATAGATTGAGGAGGATTCTAACCTAATAGTGCCGCCCCATCAGACCGGATAGAACTTTGTAAAGTACCATAGATACGAGATAGACCCAAAACTTAACTTTTCTAATAGGAAAGACGACATGTAATTGACACACCTTAAAGCATCCTTATATAAACATTGCTGTATCAAAAAATAGGCCCCCAATGCTCCCTGGGCCGCCGGCATGCGATGTGCCGTCTTCACCAAGAAGTGTATTGTAAGCTTGGCCTGTGGCAGAAGTGAGCGCAGCAGGGTTTCAGTGAAGACGGTCATATCAGACCCCTTGGATCCCTCAGGGAGGCCAATAACTCGCAGATTATTGCACCGGTTACGGTTTTCAGCGTCTTCCGCTCTGGTCTCAAGATATTTTACCTTTACCTTCAAGGTGTGTAAATCAGCATTGTGTTCCCTCTGTCCACCCTCTAGGGAAGACACCCGGTGCTCAGCCTCCGTGACCTGCTCCCGGCAACGATCCATGTCTTTACGAATTAGACCTATCTCGGTCTGCACAATTTTTGACATTACTGATGTCCAGGAGTCAGTAATTGCCTGTGTGAGAGAGTCCAGCTTGTTAGGCGGCCTGATCTGTCTGGGTCGCCATGTGGCAGGCTGGCAATGCTAACTGGGCCTCCGAAGCTGCTGTTCTCACAGTGTCGATCGAGCGGTGCTTAGACTTGGCGTTCCCACCCTTGGTCATCACCCATTGGGTCAGCAAAAGTTAGGGAGATAGGATCACGCTTGTCCAGGCAGTCTGCACCAGGATATTAGGCAGGATTATGGTCGAAATCGAGGGCACAGGAATCACACGTCTGCTTTTGACACCATCTTGGATACGCCCCCTTGTATGAAGTTTTAAATCAATTTCAGTTAGCGTATTCAATACTTTTTTCCCTGTGTTATTCCATTTTATTACACACAACCTTATTTCTGAACTTATTTGTTTTGGGTTCTTTGTATGTATAAATTGCATGGATTGTTATCAACATGTGGTGAAAATTTCATGTCAATAGCATCTTCAGAAATATATTTACCTAGAAAAGTGTAGGTAACCTATAGCAGCCAATTAAATGTCAGTTTGCTGGAGTATGATCAGCTAAAATGTCTTTGATTTCTGGTTTCTATGAGTTACTACATTATGTACATTTACCAATATGTGATGAAAAAAAACGAAATTTTTAAAAACTTCATTTAAAATGACCGTGTGTGGGGAAAATTTTGTTTTATGTCTTCTGAAAAACGACAAAAAAAAAAATTCGAGCATGCTTCAATTTTTTATGTCGTTTTTCTAAACGTCGTTTTTTTTCATGAGAAAAAATTACGTTTTTATTCATCACAAAAAACGACCGTGTGTACGCGGCATTATCTTTACTAGAGGCAGACGTCTGGAAGGCTTATATCGCTAACTGGGATTGTGAGCCTGATATTTCTTTATTTAAAGCGTTTGTTACCCCAACACATCATATTTCTGATATGTACCCACTGTACCATGTACTTCTATGAAAAAGTATCCTGTTCTATTTGTATTGCTTCCTTTATGTTAAATCCCTGGTGTTCCTGTCAGTCCTCTTGCTTTCGTAATAAATACTGACCACACCAAGCAGGAGAGCACAATGTGGTCAGTTTTCTAGGTATGCTGGGAGCTCAGCCTTCTCTTCTCCAATGACCAAACTTGTCCTGACAAGCCCCCGCTGCACAGCCATTCACTGGCAAGCTCAGTATGCTGCTGCTGCTTCTCCTCCCCCCAGCTCTTATGCAGCTGAGAACCGGGTGAATGTGATCACTTATAAAAAGGGAAAAAAGGGATTTATAATCTTTTTTTTTTTTTATATCTATACAAAAATGTTTTGCCTTTCATTTCTATTTTAAACTGAATGGGTTGTTTTACAAGGTTATTGTTTACAATCACGTTAAGGGACCTTAAAGTTTACAATCACTTTATGGGAGTGCAGTGGTGTATGCAGGGGCACAACTGAGTTGCAATAGGCTTACTAGGGAAACTACTACTGAGTTAAGAATGGGTGATATCTTCAGATTTAAGGTCCTGTTAAACATGCATTTGCAAAGGCACTAAATAAGGGATGGAGATCCGGACATTCCCAGGAAAAAGGACATATTTTAAATGTTGTGGTGCTTAAGATTACAAGTATAGGATATATATTCTATATTATCTATTTCAGAACTATGTTTCCGTAATTAACTTTTTGCTAAAACAGCATAAAAATTTTGATTTTTAGTTTTGCCAGTTTGGAGAAATGCTTTGGAGTCAATAAGGAAGGTGACATTTCAGTGAGTTTTCAAATTAAAGAACAAAAAAATGAATATAAAAAAAAAAAACTATCCACACCTGCTGAATAAATTTAAATAAAATAAAAAAAGGGTAGATTTTTTTTTTCAAGCAAATATCAGAGCTTCTTTAAAATTTTGCAGATGGTGGAATCTGTCGTTTTTTTTTTTTGCGAAATCTGTTTCTCCCATATCTGCTAACAGCTGCTAACAGTAAAATACAAAAGAATAAGGCTCAAACATTTATTTAGTTACCTTCCGTCTCTGCAGTTTTTAAATATTTCTCTTTCTGTGTTATCAGGTCAGGAAAATCAGCTATTTTGTACTACTTCAGAAGCTACATTTAAAAATATGAGCTGTTAAAGAGAAACTGAAAATGACTGGAAAGAATTGATTAAATTACTCAGACTTTTCTTTTGCAATATTTCTTTGGCAATAATGCATTCCTTAGCACATACGGTAAATATAACAGGAAACTGATCTGCAGATTATTATAGAGTTTGCTGACCTACTGCTGGTATTTTACGTTCGGGATTCACATGGCTGATATCTTTACTGTTCCATAGTTGCCCCTACCCACTCCGCATGGAATGTAGATTAACATTTTTTTTACACTGTCATGTATGTAAAGGTTAGGTTCACATTATTGCAACTTGTGTTGTGCATATAGGCAGCCTATTCATTTTAATGGGCAATATGCAATATAAGCCCTACCCCGAAAATAAGCCCTAGTTTAGAATGCTTGTAAAATCCTATTATTCACTCTATTACAGTAGTATATAATGTACAGTGTGTGTCTTTCTGTAATATAATTGTGGGTAAGAGAGCTCCAGTGGGTCACAGAAGCGCAGAGCGGCCCTATAACAAAGGTATTTGGCACAATTATATTACAGAAACACACACATTGTACATTATATACTACTGTAATAGGGTGGATTATAGGATTTTACAAGCATTTTAACTCAGTTCACACTGGGGATTCCTGTCTGGCGGGCAGAGAAGAGAGCACCACTCCATGGTAAGACCTACCCCGAAAATAAGCCCTACTGTGTCTTTTGTTGCCAAAATTAATATAAGACCCGAGCTAATTTTTGGGGGAAACACGGTATGAGTCTCTGCATTTGCCTTTTGAAATTACCTCATAAGTAACCAGTGCATACATAAACATGAATATATTTAATAATAGTCCGTACACAAGATCTGAAAACGGACGAAAAATACTGCTTTCGAAGCGATCATACGATAAGCAGATTGTTAGTACACAGCTTTCAAGAGCTGATTACGACAGTTCACCCGATATTATTCGATCAGACAAACACGAAAATCTTTCTTGTATAATACCAGTTAGTACAATTTTCATTTAATCAGTACAGTTGTCGTCCGAAAATACAATAGAAATACACTACAACACGTGACATCACTTCCATTTTTTTATTTTGTTGTACGAGAATTTTCGTCACTTTAGTAACCTCTCTATTTTACATATGTGACTACCATGCAAAAGATCCGTCAACCGATTTTCGGATCGTGTGAACAGGGGGGGACAATGTAAAATGAGCAAATATAAGTCATCTGATTAGAATTCATCTTTTACTGATCATCTTTGCTCTTCCTGCTACTTCTGTATAACCCCAGTAATACTTCAACACTGTCAGGCTTCATTTGGATGTACACTGAGGAACCCAGAGGCAATAAAAATGTATACTTAATGCTCAAATTGCTGGAAAAAAAAACATAGTGTCATTTAAGAACGTACAGCAAATGAAAAGACTCACAATACAAAAACTGATTCTGATGGTCTGGAAATTGTTATCCAGTTTTCAACTTTGATAAGGTATAGATAGAAAAAATCCAGCGCTACTCATTCATCTAAGTGAATAAGCCTGATAATGCCACACTATAATGACTCATCCGTAAAAAAAATAAAAAATTGCTCATCATTCCTCATTCCTTATTCAGTAAAATCTGGATAATGCAAGTAATATACAACGGCATCACTTACAGAAAAAATGAACATGCCAGTGGGTATGGCTCACTGCATGGAGACCTACATATTTATGTACATTCTGTATCCTATCATATTCAGCTACATAAAAAATGTCTACAAAAAGCCAATTTAGGCTCAGTAATTGCACCTACCTGTAGTGCGACTGAAGACGTAAAGCCTAGAGCATCTAGATGCTGCATTAAATATTCATTCTGATGCCAGTTCCTCTGCGCAGCTTTCCTTGTGTGTGTTACAGAGCAACCAGTATCTAAGGCGAGTTGAACAAGTGTAACCTGATCATTTGTTTTGTGTATTAGTCAGAGAGAGAAACACCTCTGTTTAGTATGAAAGCATAGAAGAAAGGAGGCTGGATCATCATCAACAATATCCTAGCTTGCATGTGTATTGTATAAATAAGAGCTCTGCACACAATAAACTTAGTTCATGTGTATAGCAATATACACATACACTCACCTGCCACTTTATTAGGTACACCTGTTCAATTGCTTGGTAACATAATTTGCTAAATTAGCCAATCACATGGCAGCAACTCAGTGCATTTAGGCATCTAAACGTGGTGAAGATGACATGCTGAAGTTCAAACTGAGCATCAAAATGGGGAAGAAAGGGGATATAAGTGACTTTAAACGTGGCATGGTTAATGGTGCCAAACGGGCTGGTCTGAGTATTTCAAAAACTGCTGATCTACTGGCATTTTTATGCACAACCATCTCCAGCCGATTGCCGCCCGCCCACCATCAATTGACAGAGGGACAGTGCAGCTCTCTTTCTGGGAGGATGTCATATGAAGGCACCCCAAAACAGCTGCTATCGCTTGGGGGCGCGCAGTGTGACGATTGTGGCAGTGCCGTGTTGCTAGGACATGGTGCGACCCCAATCAGAGCTGTCACAGCCGGTCACGTGTAAATACAGAAGTGCCGTGAATCGGCTCTCCTCACCTCACACTGACAGTGTGTGGCAAGGAGTGCCGATCAGCGGCATCTCCTGGTAGAGGAGACCTGGGCAGGTAATCAGGGCATTGATCGTCAGTGCACTGATTACAGGAAAGCCCCAGCAGTGCCCATCATGCCACCAATCAGTGCCCATAAGTGATGCCAGTCAGTGCTGCCCATCAGTGCTGCCTATCCATGCCGCCTATCAGTGCCCACCAGTGCTGCTCATCAGTGCCGCCTATCAGTGCCCACCACTGCCACCTATCAGTGCGGTCTGATGAGTCTCGATTACAGCTGTGACATTAAGATGGTAGGGTCAGAATTTGGCATAAACAACATGAAAGCATGGATCCAGTCTGTCTTGTATTAGCGGTTCAGACTGGTGGTGATGTAATGGTGTGGGGGATATTTTCTTGGCACATTTTGGGCCCTTTAGTACCAATTGAGCATCGTTTAAATGCTACAGCCTACCTGAGTATTGTTGCTGACCATGTCCATCCATTTATGACTACAGTGTACCCATCCTCTGATGGCTACTTCCAGCAGGATAATGCACCATGTCACAAAGCTCAAATCACCTCACTACTGGTTTCCTGAACATGGCAATGAGTTCACTGTACTCTAATGGTCTCCACAGTCATCAGATCTCAATCCAATAGAGCACCTTTGGGATGTGGTGTAATGGGAAATTTGCAAGGTGTACCTAATAAAGTGGCCGGTGAGTGTGTGTGTGGATATATACTGTATTTATTGGCATATAACACTCACTTTTTTACCCTGAAAATAGAGGGTAAACTGTGCCTGCGTGTTATACGCAGGGGGCTATGGAAAGTTTTTCTCCTGAAACTTCCCTCTTAAAGTTAGGGTGCGTGTTATACGCCGATAAATACGGTGTATATATATATTCATATATATATATATCATCAACATTCGCAAAACATACTGGCCTAGATTCACGTAGGGCGGCTTTACGTTGTGCGGGCGTCGCTACTTAGAGAGGCAAGTGCTGTATTCACAAAGCACTTGCGTCCTAAGTTACGGCGGCGTAGCGTAAATCGGCCGGCGTAAGCGCGCGTAATTCAAAGTAGGCAGGTCGTGGGCGTGTTGTATTTAAATTAAGCGTGACCCCGTGTAGATGCATGGCCGAACAAACGGCGCATGAGCGCGCATGCTCAGTATGACGTCGTATTTATGCCCAAAGATACGCCGGCTCAATGCCTTTGACGTGGACGTAATCTACATACAGCCCCATTCACGTACGACTTACGTAAACGACGTAAAAAGATACGCTTGTTCCGACGTCCATACCTTGCATGGGCTGCGCCACCTAGAGACCAGCTTTATCTTTACGCCGGCGTATGTCTTACGTAAACGGCATAACTAATTGTGAGGGGCGTACGTACGTTCGTGAATCGGCGTATCTTGCTCATTTACATATTCAACGCGGAAATCAACGGAAGCGCCACCTAGCAGCCAGCGTAAATATGCGACCCAAGATACGACGGCGTAGGAGACTTACGCCGCTCGTATCTTGGCCAAATCTATGCGTAACTGATTCTATGAATCAGGCGCATAGATACGACGGCGGCCATTCGGACTTACGATGGCGTATCTGGAGATACGCCGTCGTAAGTCTTTGAGAATCTGGGCCACTGATTATATCAAAGGCTGAGTGTGATTTAAACACCTTAGGAGGTAGGTCATTTACTTTAAAGTAAGAATAATCGCAATTTGTTTTGTTTTTTTAAATTTGGAGGGAATGGAGAGAAATTAGAACCCCTGTGTGTTTCTCATTGTTGTCTGTGTCCCAGTTAGGGAGATTCACCCTCTCTATTTGTCTTGGTGACCAACGTTTTGAGTTGTGACCAGAACAGAAATAGAGGGTGAATCTTCCAATAGGGACACTAGTTCCCTTAGGAGGGATTTACTCTCATTTCATGTTGTGACTATGGGGTGGGAAGAGAAGAAAATTCTCCAAGATGGGATACGGACGGCAAAAAAAAAAAACAAAAAAAAACTGACAGGGGTTAATATCCTTCCTTACTCTAAAATTACAGATAAAAAATGTTTTATCCCTAGTTCTACTTTAAGCCATGTAGTAGTTGCAATTTACTCAGAAACTGAAATCCCCAAGTGTGTACAATGTCTAAGAAGCCATCTGGTGATTCGTTTTCCCTCATTACCGAAAGATCACTCTGCAGGCTGAACCTGTTTAAACATAAATGATATAAAATAGTCTAAAACAAAAGCTGTGGAGTTCTGTTATATATTTATAGTCATAGGCGTGCACACAGGGTGTGCCGGGTTTGCCTGGGCACACTTTAATCACCCCCTGCCAACCAGCACTCTTTTCTGGTGAAACTGCCTGCTCCACCAATGGACACTCACTGGCAGTGACAAAGCTACAAGTGGGACTATTTTGGTAATTGTATTACAATTTTTTAAAATATAGATTGACCTATGAGAAGGACTTTTCCGATGCTGCCTCTATTGTTCCCCTTACTATAGGCTCGGAGTGATACAGCTGCACTCCGCCTGCCTCTTCTGCTTTTACCGGTGCCGAGGTCAGCGGCACCTAACGGGGAGTAAGGCAAAATCTAGGAGGGAGAATTTTACATGTGCCCCTTCTGGCAACCTCCCTCCTGCAGGGTTTGCCAACCATCCATATCTGGAGAAGCTAGAGCTGCTGTCTGCACCTGTGTCAAAGCATCTAAAACAGTGCAGAGCAATCAAAATGCCCCTTCTTCCCTTCCACGAACAGAAGAGGAGAAAGGGCTCGATCCGGTCCGCCCCCTCCCACCCCTATCCCTAGTGTCTATCCCGCCCACACTGCAATTCTAGTGTGCAGACTTTACCTGAGAAAAGGGATGTGTGTGTGGGGGGGGGGGATTTAAGGTGCAACAGATGGAAGATCTGTGGTGGCTGCAAGATACCAGCCTCTGGTAAGTAAGCAGTCCCCCATCTCCCTCCCCCTCTCCCTCATCTGTCCCCTTCTATCCCTCTTCCAGGAGATGCCCAGTTGATTTCCTGTCCAGCTAGCACTTAGGGACAACTTGGCTTCTGGTGAAAGTGGGGACTCTGCCAGGGCTTCTGGTGTAAGGTTGGGACTCTGCCAGGGCTTCTGGTGTAAGGGGGGACTCTGCCATGGCATCTGGTGTAAGGGGGGACTCCGCCAGGGCTTCCGGTGTAAGGGGGGACTCCGCCAGGGCTTCTGGTGTAATGAATCCTGCTGATTTCGTTCAACCTTTTTTTGCCCATACACAATTGCGCGATCATGCAACTCTGTAAACAAATTATATTTATATAAATAGATCTTTCTTTTGGTGGAATTTGATCACCTCTGTTTTTTTTTTTATAAAATAAATATGATATGAAATATTTTATAAAATATGAAAAAAGACCAAAACATTTGAAAAAAAAATCCCATAAATTTCTTCATAGACTTTGACAAACTGCATTTTGCTACATGTCTTTGGTAAAACAAATCCTGATAGGTATATTTTTAATTGGTTTGTGTGAAATGTATAGTATCTACAAACTGTGGTATATATATATATATATTGGAATGTATGCAGCTATGACACTATACTGGTAATGGCAGTGACCTGTGAATTATAATGGGACTGTGTTAGGGTAGCAGCCAATTTGGTGCTGACACTGAATGGGAGGGTCATGAACTGACACTGACACCATTAGTGACACCAATACAGTGAATGGTGATAATACTGTACACCATACTAATGACACTGGCTGGAAAAAGGTTTAGAGACCATTCACACAGGGTCAACACGACTTCCAGCACGACTTTGGGAGGCAACTTGGACACAACTTGAGTATGAATCATCAGGCAACTTACAAGGCAACTTCAAGTCGCCTCCAGGACAGGAGGCTTTCCAGTGGCCAATCAAACAACAATCAGCTCTGTGGGAGGGAGGGGGAGGGAGAGGTTTGCCTCTCCCCCCCCCCCCCCTCCCTGTACTGTTGCTTCAGTTAAGACAGTGATCCGACTTCTGAGGGGCGACTTCCATTGAAATCAATGGGTACAAGTTGCCTAGAAGTCGGATTGAAGTAGTAAAGGAACCTTTTCTGAAGTCGGAGCGACTTCAGTAGTGTACATTAAGACGGCTCCCATTCACTTCCATTCATTTTCTCTACCGCGTGACTTGGGGCGACTTAAAGTCGGATCCCAGGTCGCCCCAGTGTGAACCGGCTCTAACTGTTTGCCTAACAATGTGTAATGTGTGCTGCTTTTACTTACTACTCTGGCTATTTTTTATAGATTTTCAGGGAGAAGAGCCAGATCACTGTTCCTATCTTCACAAAGCTCTGTGTGTGTGTTTGTGTGTATGTATATGTATATATATATATATATATATATATATATATATATATATATATACAGCCCTCAAAATTTCCACTCGCCTACTAGCATTTGGCGAGTGGATTTAAGCTGGGGGCGAGTGATGACAGGGCTACATGACCAATCTCCCTCCAATCTGTGCCTACACTTAGAGTCCCGATGAGATTGGCGGCCGAAGAGGAAAGGTGCATGCTCGGGAAAAGTAGTCTGGTGAGCCGCGCACAGGCAGAGCAGTACACAGGTGCTCTCCTTAGAATTCTCATTAAGCCATGGGACCTGACAGTATGACCTCTCTGAGCCTGCCCCCCCTCCCCCGAATAATGTAGCTGGAGAGGAGAAAGTAATGAGTGAGGTGGAGGATTGCGAAAATTACCACTCCGGTGCAGCGCTCACTGAAAGTTGCCCTGACATGAGAGCGGCAGCCTTCCAGTTTGTACAGTTTTCTTCTCCTTGTGCTCTATGTAAGTGTCCAGCAGTTCAGCCTGAGCACTGAACAGACTGGTCTCAATGCATGTTGTGCGCTGTCAGTGTGCGCTGTGCTATGGTGTCAATGGCTGTGCAGTTGTGTGGATCTCAGCGCTGGATTGTACTCCCTCCCGCTGTGCTGCACCTCCTCTCCTCACTGCCAGCCTGAATAAAAGGGGAAGTGGGGACATGCAAGTGTGGAGCCGCACACACAGGCTCCTGATGAGGAGATGAATGGGAGAGAGAGAGGATGGATGGGAGTTGCAGAGGAGACAGCAAGAGAATGGGGAAGAGACCCAGTTCTAGTGCCCTGTCCCTCTGGCATGTCCCTCTGGTCTGCCCCCAGTGCCCTGTCCCTCTGGTCTGACCCCAGTGCCTTGTCCCTCTGGTCTGACCCCAGTGCCCTGTCCCATTTTGTTAAAGTTGTTGTTGGTAATATTTAATTTTGTAACTTGATTCTGCATAAAACATTTAACAGTGTCATTCCATGAGATAATCTACGAGGGCGTGTTTATGGGTGCAATTAGGCGCAGGGCAGTGTATGAATTAGGTGGGGCAACTGGTGACGAGTAACTCTTGAGGCCTGGCTAGTAGCTCAGGACTTGAAATTTTGAGCCCTGTGTATATATATATATATATATATATATATATATATATATATATATATAATATATATACATACATGAGGTTCTGTTTGGGGTGCACACCCTAATGCAATAGGCTGCGCACACCTATGTTTTTATTTTTAGTGCATGCTGTAGTTTACAGTATGACAGAATCAGATCACAGTGTTAGTATCGGAATAATATTACCTATATAGATTATAGGTGCTAAGCCTTTGTATGTTTTGGCCCCAAGTATCCCCCACCATTTAATTTTTTTTGGGAACTCCAAATTGTAATTGTCAATACAACCCTAATAAAGTCTATGTAAACCCAAAATCCAGGCCTCACTTTATATAGTTTTCTTACAAAACATATTTTTAATCTGCTGCTAATTTTTTTACCTGGAGATCCTGATGACATCCTTTCAACGAAGTGCGTTGAGCCGAGCTACCAGTTTTATAATATCCAGTTGGTGGAATGCAGGAGCGTTCCAGGGAGTGTACATGCCTGACTGCTTTTATTTTACAAGCCTATATATTGTGTAAGTGGAATTTTAAAGCTTTTTAAAGAACACAATAAATGATATTACACTAGCTTCTGCTGCCTTCTCAGTTTTCTTGCATATGTGACAGTGAGGAGAAGTTACTGCGTCCGCTACACTGCTGATCAGGTTTATATTATCTGCACACCCATGAAGTCATCGCTGGATTCCTGGGACTTACAAGTTACCGTCGGGCACCATACAGCTTGCAGCAGACATTGAAGAACCTGTGTAAGGACATCCTGTTTCATTGGACCAATGTATCGGCCCAATTGGTGAACAGGCAGAAGCCCATCTAATCTCTGACACTTTACCTAAAGATACTGCATGCAGATACCGTTACACCTGACCAGTTAGAGGGTCTTTTCTGGGGAAAGTACAACATCTATCACATTCAGCCTCGATGGGTTGCTACTACACAGTAACATCTCTGGGCCCCATCATAGCTAGTTTAGGATCAAGGATACCCATACTTCAAGGACCTCATTTCATCAAAGAGACTCTGCTCATGAACCTGTGGCAGATTACAACCACCTTATAGATATATGACCATTTATTAAAGGGAAACTCCTACACAAACCCTGAAAATTGTTTACTTCATACTTCCTGTTGCATCAGGGCCCAGAGGGAGTGAACTGACTAAGGGCCATATCCACAAAAGAGATACTCCGGCGTAAGCCGTCGTATCTCTGGTTCTAACTTTGGAACTGATCCTCAGAAGCAGTTTTCCTAAGTTAGGCAGAAGATCCGACATCTGTAAGGGACTTACACTGCCGGATCTTAGGATGCAGTACCGCATCCGCCACTGGGGACATTTCGAGTCGAAATGCCTCTTCTGGTATGCAAATTCTCAAAGCTTTTGTGCTTAGTTTTTTCGCCGTAAGTGTTAGTTTGCCTGGTGTAAAACTAGGGCTGCTTTTACAAAGTGTAAAGTTAGTCACACCTTGTAAAGGCCCATTCAAGCGACGGCATTTGGTATGCATTCCCGAGGGAGAACTCCACGGCAATTTTTAAAATCAAAACCGGCATGGGTTCCCCCCCAGGAGCATACCAGGCCCTTAGGTCTGGTATGGGTTGTAAGGAGACCCCCCCACGCCGAAAAATCGACGTAGGGGGTCCCCCTACAATCCATACCAGACCCGTATCCAAAGCACGCTACCCGGCCGGTCAGGAAGGGAGTGGGGACGAGCGAGCGCCCCCCCTCCTGAGCCGTGCCAGGCCGCATGCCCTCAACATGGGGGGGGTTGGTTGCTCTGGGGCAGGGGGGCGCACTGCGGGCCCCCCCACCCCAGAGCACCCTGTCCCCATGTTGATGAGGACAGGACCTCTTCCCGACAACCCTTGCCGTTGGTTGTCGGGGTATGCGGGCTGGGGGCTTATCGGAATCTGGGAGTCCCCTTTAATAAGGGGGTCCCCAGATACTGGCCCCCCACCCTAAGTGAATGGATATGGGGTACATCGTACCCCTATCCATTCAACTGTAGGCAAAAAGTAAAAGTTATAAAACACACAACACAAGGGTTTTTAAAATAATTTATTATTCTGCTCCGGAGGCCCCCCCTGTCTTCTTTATTAGCTCTATTACCAGGGGGGGCTTCTTCTTCCACTCTCCGGGGGTCTTCTTCCACTCTCCGGGGGTCTTCTCCGCTCTCCGGGGGGGGCTTCTTTTTCCGCTCTCCGGGGGGGGGCTTCTCCGCTCTCCGGGGGTCTTCTATCTTCGCCGCTCTCCGCTGTTGACTCGGCGAACCCCGGTTCTTCTGCAGATGTCCGGTGCCGCCTTCTTCAGCGCTGGCTGCCTGCTATCTTTGTGTGTTAGCTCAATTTCTAACAGGCAGCCGGCGCGGTCTTCTGTGACGTCAGGGTCTTCTCTTCTGTTCTTCTCCCCTCTTCCGATGTTGCCTCGTCGCCTCTTGTCGCTGTAATGATGGAAGCGCGCCTTGCATCCCATTTATATAGGCATCACCGTCCCATCATGCTCCGGCAGGTACCCACGTGGTGGGTGCCTACCCACGTGCACCCACCACGTGGGTACCTACCGGAGCATGATGGGACGGTGATGCCTATATAAATGGGATGCAAGGCGCGCTTCCATCATTACATCGACATGAGGCGACGAGGCAACATCCGAAGAGGGGAGAAGAAGGTGACGTCACAGAAGACCGCGCCGGCTGCCTGTTAGAAATTGAGCTAACACACAAAGATAGCAGGCAGCCAGCGCTGAAGAAGAAGGCACCGGACATCTGCAGAAGAACCGGGGTTCGCCGAGTCAACAGTGGAGAGCGGCGAAGATAGAAGAAGACCCCCGGAGAGCGGAGAAGCCCCCCCCGGAGAGCGGAAGAAGAAGCCCCCCCGGAGAGCGGAGAAGACCCCTGGAGAGTGGAAGAAGACCCCCGGAGAGTGGAAGAAGAAGCCCCCCCTGGTAATAGAGCTAATAAAGAAGACAGGGGGGCCTCCGGAGCAGAATAATAAATTATTTTAAAAACCCTTGTGTTGTGTGTTTTATAACTTTTACTTTTTGCCTACAGGTGAATGGATAGGGGTACGATGTACCCCATATCCATTCACTTAGGGTGGGGGGCCGGTATCTGGGGACCCCCTTATTAAAGGGGACTCCCAGATTCCGATAAGCCCCCGCCCGCATACCCCGACAACCAACGGCAAGGGTTGTCGGGAAGAGGTCCTGTCCTCATCAACATGGGGACAGGGTGCTCTGGGGTGGGGGGGCCCGCAGTGCGCCCCCCTGCCCCAGAGCAACCAACCCCCCCATGTTGAGGGCATGCGGCCTGGCACGGCTCAGGAGGGGGGGGGCGCTCGCTCGTCCCCACTCCCTTCCTGACCGGCCGGGTAGCGTGCTTTGGATACGGGTCTGGTATGGATTGTAGGGGGACCCCCTACGTCGATTTTTCTGCGTGGGGGGGTCTCCTTACAACCCATACCAGACCTAAGGGCCTGGTATGCTCCTGGGGGGGGAACCCATGCCGTTTTTTTCTTTGAAAATTGGCATGGAGTTCTCCCTCTCAGGAATGCATGCTGAGCGACGCTGTCATTTTTTATTATAATTATTTGTTTTCCCGGCACGTATATTTTTTTTCACCCGTCGCAACTTTAGTGTCCCGTGGCAATCCACAAAGCCGCCCGGCGTCAATTACGTTCGCGCGCTGCACGTCGGTAAAATTACGTCACACGCATGCGCAGTACGGCCGGCGCGGGAGCGCGCCTCATTTAAATTGTAAACGCCCCCCGGAGAGGAGGACCGCCTAACTTAAGTTACACGGCTTGAAATTTTTACGTAAGTGCTTTGTGGATCAGGCACTTAGGTAGAAACTTTAAGTCAGTGTAACTTAACTGCTGAAAGTTAAGTTACGCCGCCTGGCTGAGGATTTGGCCCTAAAAGTCTCCTTTTCCCCCTCTTTTTTCTGGGATCATAAATCTGTTACAGCCTGTTTAGTATAGCCATGTGACTTATTGCTATTTCATTGTGTGTTCTGGTATTCTCATTTTACTGAAATATCACTTAAAGGAGTTGTAAAGGTTTGTTTTTATTTTCTAAATAGGTTCCTTTAAGTTAGTGCATTGTTGGTTCACTTACCCTTTCCTTCGATTTCCCTTCAAATTTATTTTTTCTTTGTCTGAATTTCCCACTTCCTGTTTCTCCTCAGTAAGCTTGCCCCCATGTTCTGGCTAGGGGTTAGTCAGCCATAACAGCTTACTGTTCAAAATTCAAATAAGGTATATTGAAGTTAATGATATGTTTAAGTAAGAGGGTGTTGAATTATAGTACATATATTGTTTTTGCTTTATGATTTTGTAAGAGCATTTGGGAAAGGTGCACTGTAGCGCCATACCATAAACAAGGTTTTCTTTAAAAGTGTTTTAGTTCCTCATAGCTTTCCAGAGTTTTATATTGGTAACATGTAAGTTTGTTCACTTAAGGACATTTTAAAAAGGAACGATGTTCATGTTTGAAGGTAATATAGGAAAATGTACAGTATTCTAACTATGCACTTTCCTGAATAGTCTATACTGTGATTTTTTGCCTGGAGCGTCCAAGGTTGCATGTGAAGGACCAAGCTTTGTCTTGCAACTTCACCTAAACAGTGTTTATCTCTAAGGGGTTTTCTAGCATGCTATGCTTGTATTAGACTATAACTAAAGCCAAAACCTATTTCTCTTCATTTCTGCTAGGAAATGGAGTAGGAACAGGTTAAAATCACTGTAATTTTTGTTCTGGTTAAGAGATCTCTCTTCACTTCTGTTGTGTAGACAGAACAGGAAGTGAGAGATTTTTTTCAATGTGAGGGAAATCCCCTCTAATGCAAGGCCATACCGGTTTTGAATTCCAAAACAGTTTCTTTCTAAAATTTGGTGCATTGTGTGATCTGATGATGTCACCACTGATTTTGAAATTCGACCAACCAAGCCTTCAATTTCACCTAATGTTGCTATAGAAAAGAAATGTTGTGGCCGGGAATCTTCTTTTCTTTCCAGGTCACAGCTCTTTCAATTATATTTCTTGCTCGATTGTCTAATCATTGATTAGAAATTAATTTGTTTTTACCAACATGCCCAATCACTCAAATTTGATGTCTGTAAAAAATCGTTCATTGCTGCGGCCCACTAATGCTGCAAAATTCAAATGAAAATTTTTAATTACTATTTTCAAAAGAAAATTTGTTCAGAATTCGACCCATGTGTGGTTGGCATTAGCTAATTCTCAAAGGATGTGTCCCTATTGAAAGATTACCATTTATTCCTGTTCTGGTGGCAACTAAAAAATGTGGACTTACCTACACTTTCAGTCCTGATGATATTGGTGACCAGAACGATTATTAAAGAGCTAATCTCCCTGACCGAAACACTTACACCACTTACAGTGTTTTTAACTCCTCACCACTCTCTTCAAATTTAAAAAAAGTTTTGCCTTTAGTTATGCTTTAAACTTAGAAATGCTTAGGACACAACACAGTGTGATTGCTGGGACACGTGGTGTACAACAACCCATTCAAAATGCACCTCAACACAAAAGTATGTCCTACATCATTTTTTAAGTGCAGCACAATACCCAGAGCAGATATATACAGTATCTGTGCCTTGTGGTATGCTATAGGGGAGTGCATTGCAGCACATACAGGCGTGGTCTTGATTTCAGGTTGACTTCAGCTAAGCCAAGGCTGGTAAAGGGTGTGAGGCTTCCATTTGCTCCTTTTCTCTTCCTCCCTCTCTCTCCCCTGGCATTCCATCTGTCCAAGGGCAGAGCCCCCCAGCACAGGGGTCCTCGCCAGACAGCTGGACCCTAAACTCTGCTCTCCTGACTGCCAGGCTTCTGAGTATTTATGGGTGGTTCCCCCCACCTACTGAGCCTTGCCTCCTCAGGGATTGGTGGGAACTCCATAAATGTTCGGGCTGCAGTCTCTGCTCCTCCACCCACTAGATTCTAGAACTATCCAAAGAGTTAAAGAAAACAGAGGGAGGTAACAACACCACAGCCCTTAAAGCCCTGCACAGTCAAAACCACAAATTAACCCCTGCTCCTCTGCCTATAGAGCAGCCAAACCAAATTGAGTTACACTGAGGGTGTTACAATTGTAAAGGGCTTTAAAAAAAACTATCATGGACTCAATTTATCTCAGCTTTTATATGTAACACACTCCTAGTTAGGTTGCTAGGATGTTAGGTAAATGTAGTCTTTTTTGGGTCTTCTGTAATCATTGGAGCAGTTGTTGATTTCTTTAGGCTCTCCCCTGACTTCTAGAAAGTTCTGAAACATAGAAGTGGAGTAAGGCAAATGAGCAGCATGAATATTTATGGTGCTGTGGCCAATCCCTAGGGAGGTGTGCCCAGAAGGTGGCTGAGAAGCAGATAAATAGTCTGAGCTGTAGAACAGCAGTGTCTTCCTCTTAAAGGGATTCCACCTGTTTAGTTAGGGGGTGGCTACCTTCTGCCTCCCGTCTTTCCGCTGTTTCAAGTTTCTGTTCATAGAAGTCCAGGCTGGGCAGAGCAGGGGGCCTACATCTGAATATATCCACATAGGCACCTGGGGGAAGCTGTATGGGAACAGCTGCTCCCCTAACGTATGAGTACTAGCTTTCATATGAGCGTATTTAAAGTTGAATTAAATTAAAGTGGTTAAAAATCCTCTGATAGGCAGACTTTCTATAACAGAAGAGGTCTCTTCTGTCATAAATGTCCCCCTGCTTGGGTAATGTGATCTAAGCTGCACACGCAGCTCAGACCGCATTTATGGGAGTGTCGTCACCTCGGTCCAGCCAATTAAGCGACTGAAAACACAAAACCCGGAAGGAAGACAGGGTCAAGATGGAAGCGTCGGGGACCAGGGAGAGCCCTGACAGTGCATCGTGGAAAAGGCTCTGTTAGTAGGGAAGTGTTATAATGTTCTAGCATGCAGTGGGAACTTTTATTTTGCTCTGGAGGCTTTATTACCATTTTAACTGTTTATTTTAAAGGTATGAACACTCCCTGTTCACTGAAATCTGTCCAGGTCACGTGAAGACAATAGGACAGTATTATACTGTATACTGAAATACATGGAATTTATGAGAAAAGAATGTTAGTGTATAGCAACTGTTCATTCTCTTTATTGTTTTACAGTTAGTGAAATGAAGGAAATTTGCCAGGTTTTTAGAAATGTCTTTCTAGTTCAAGAAAATGTTGGGTTGTTTTTAGTAAAGAAATTATACAAGAATTACTATTCTAAAGCATCAAAGCCACTATTTTTTTATCTACTTGTATCGAGGATTTTTTAGCTATATTCATTTTGTAGTTATATCCAATTTCCTAAGGGTCCATTTGGTACAAAAAACTACCGTTGCTAAACTTCTAGAGTCAGGAAGTAATCATTTTTGCCACCTTTGATCATAATTATATTATTTTTTGGCTTCTTTATACATAGTTCTTTAGCTGTACTAAGTTAAAGTGTGAACAATGACATATCCCTGGTGACACACAAACAACAGTTTGCAGTCGCAAGACAATATTAGTGCTTTACAAGTTTGTCAGGTGAGTACTTTGTTGCCAGCAAAACAAATGATTTTCACAGAGATGTTCTAGATACATGAAATATGCACTTAAAGGCTAAAGTTTAACTATGACAGATGCAACTAAAGACTCTGTAATGGCATCAACTAACTAACAAAAGGTAAAATGGTCCTTGTGCACACGCTATGCCTGTTACCCCATATGGCATGGGAATGTTTGCGTCTCTAGTGAAGGGGAATCCCTGAACGTGGTTGAAAGCACCTGGACCATGATATTCAATGTTGGCTGGCTCAGGTGCAGGTCCGTTCCCGCTCCCTAAAGGGGGTACAGGCACAGCAACAGGTCCTCTTAGCTCCTCTCTAATGGCTCTAGTCCCACAAGTCTGTACTCATTGTTGTCTTCCCTGGACTGCAGGGATCAAGCTCAGTTTGCCTGGAAAAACAGCAAAGCTACTTCTCCAGGTGCAAAGATTTGTGGGAATTTAGGTTCACAACCTGTTAGCCTCCATTAACAAGTATCGCAAATGCAGTGTACCTTTAAGAACTACAATTCCCATAGTCCATATTGCCTACACAGTGAGTCCTCTCTGATACTCTCATTGGCCCTCTTTCTCCTGTCCTGTGATAGGATCCGATCCAACTGCCAGGGATGGGGGAGAGCAGAGGAGTTAGCAGGAAATTACCAAAGCCTGCTCTACACAGATCCCTGGGGTGGAAGATGAGTGAGGGATCAGCACAAGGGATGGTACTTACATTAAATTAGAATTGTCCTGGCTTCTCCCCTGTGTTTCCCTGTGTACGGCTTGGTCAGCGCAATGTTTCACACAAGGTGGACATGCCCAAAAGTAAAACATTTTTGGATTCGCATTTATAACTTTATATATTCCCAGGTGAATCTCGCTAAATCTCCCCAGAATGCATTGCTGAGAGGCACTGGGACATTTGAGGAAACTTAAATAAAGTATATTCACGGGTGGCTAGGTTAGTAATTGCTGGAAGTCACCTGCGATCTCCCTTGACCTGGTAAAAAACGAGTTCAACAAACGCCTTTTGGCCATATTACTTGACAAACAGGCTTATTTTGATAAAGTATGGAAGCCCTGGATTGATTATCGGATGTCTTATGAAGTATTCTAAGTTATCCATACTTTGATATGATAGGGTGCACACTTTTTCTTTCATTTTATTCTTCCCCCCTTCCCTTTCTCTTCTTATCTTTCTTCTTTCCGGGTCTTCCCCTTTTCCCTCCTTTTTTGGTTTTTCTTACTGCATACTCTTCCCCTTATATGTTCTTTTTCATCTGCCAGTGAGCTACACAATAAAAGACCCTATGCTATAAGTGATGTTTGGGAGAGAATGTCACCGAGTTGTGACGGTCGTTATGGTCTTCGGTTACGCACTCTCAGCCCCATTGGGTTCAGTACTCATGGGGACCTTTGTGATGAATTGCTGGTTTTCTCATCACATTTTCCCTCTCACTCTACAATTTGCATTTACAGGAGCGATAGGGAATGTGGGTACAGGTATACTTCTTTGCCTTTTTACCCTATTGTTGAATATTCTTGATAGCTCATTGAGCGAAGTTGTAAAAGATGTGTGCTCATCTAAATATATTCATAGGCTACATCTATACTATCTATACAATTTTTTTATACTTAGATGTATTGTTATTATATGTTGGCATATTTCCTTTTCTATGTTTGACAATGTTCAAAACATGTAATCCTTTTCAAATTTGCAATAAAAATAATTGGAAAATAATTAGAATTGGCCCTTTTGCTGGTGGCTGCTCATTTCATTTAAATTTTCAGTCCTCTGCCCCCTTGCATCCCACATACCCCTGCAGCTGTAATCTTCCAAAGTAGCAGGGGTTATTATGAGCTGCTGGACTTGTCATAGGCACTTGTCAAGAGTGACATATGCCGGTCCTTTCCTTTCCCCCCTTCCTCCATTCATAAAAGATGTGCTATAGCTTCCCACAATGAAAAGCACCCTTATTGGGAGGTGGACCTGTTTAGTCATCTGCCCCTCCTCCATTCATGAAGTGCTTTTCATTGCTTGAAGCTATAGCACAGCTTCTATACATGGAGGAGGGAGAGGGTGGAAAGTAGGGCATAGTCTGCGCTCTTGATGAATGGCTGTGACAGCTCCAGTAGCTCTTTTTACCCTTACAATACCAGAAGATTACCACTCTGGGGATATGGGGAAAGGGCAGTGGATTGAAAATTTGAATGAAGAGAGCAGCCACCAGCAGGAAGGACACTTCTCATTTAATTGTAAGTACCATGTATTGATTTATGTTCTTGCTGTTGGCTTGACTTATGCTTTAAAACTAACAAAATCCACTGTAAGTTCACTTTCCTCATCAACTCCAAAGAATTTTGCCAAAATGGCCAAATTTCTTTAAAGTCCTAATATTTTACAAACTAGTGAAATATGCCTATCCCTGCTGTTTTAGTAAAATGTTCATTAGGGAGGCAAGTAAATCAAAATTAATTAACCGTA
Source organism: Rana temporaria (assembly GCF_905171775.1). Classification (NCBI taxonomy): domain Eukaryota; kingdom Metazoa; phylum Chordata; class Amphibia; order Anura; family Ranidae; genus Rana; species Rana temporaria. The sequence goes on from NC_053492.1 coordinate 240,800,538, forward strand.
AGCTTTTTCAATTCAGTATTTTTTTTATTGATTTTCCTTTCACTAATAAAAATTTCACATTTATATTTTTCCAGATACAGTTATCATACACATATTGCATCCTACAGTAACCCCACATTAAAAACAAAGCAAAAAAAAACACCCTCAAATTAATATACAATAAAGCAATATACGGTAATATATAACCGTAAGCTTTAACTTTGAAGTAGAACTCGGGATATAGGACCAATCTTCTCTTAGACTCGCCACACTCCAACACTTTCCCAAACTTCCTACTCGGTCCAGTGCTGGAAGTCCATTGCAGGTCAGAGAGACACTGTCATTCTGGTCATTTCCTATGAGTCCAGCCTACAGGGCTGTCTTAATGAGAGGGCACCAGGGGCCCCAGCTGCATGGGCGCCCCTGCCCTTTCCTCAAAGCAGCTGGTCCTTGAGCCCGGGCTGCCACTCTACATCCCAGATATCCAGAGGCGGCTCTAGGCTCTGTGAGGCCTTAGGCAAAACTTGACATGGGGCCCCCCTCACGCCCATGATGGGAAAAATAATTCAAGGACAAGAGCCTCTTTCCCACAACCCTGGCCACGGGTTGTGGTGGTCTGCGGACAGGGGGCTTATCGGAATCTGCAAGCCCCCTTTAACAAGGCGACCCCCAGATCCTGCTTTTTAATAACTAAGGGGGCGGGTGACATCACCTGGTGAACCCGCCACCTTGTGACATAATTGACTGAGGGCATGCTGGGTCATTGATGTCACAAGGGGTGGTGTCACCGATATTCACTGGTTGTTAAGGGCGCTGGCGGGCCCTCTTCTGAGTCAGGGCTCTTAACGCTGCCTGAGCAAAGCAGCGTTAAGGTCCCCTGTCCCTCAAAACTGGGGTAATGCATTGGGTAAGTTAGGTGGCCGTGAGGCCCCTGTGAGTGTGAGGCCTTAGGTGCCTAATTTGTGTAAAGGAGAGTAGAAGGGAAAATCCCGCTGCTGCCAACCAGTTGTGATGGTATTACAATGATATCCCCGTCAACGTTCCCTTCTTCCCATAACGAAAATCACCCCAATATTCCACGAGGAGGAATATTCCTGGAATCGCCCAGAAAGCCACACATGAGACAAGCTTACTGCTGGAACAACACAGACTTTAATGGTTTTCTTCTCAGCTTTTTATACAGTCCAAGACATTCAAGCAACAATGAAATCTCCACCCCCCCCAATCACACACTAAGGCTAATTACTAAAACATTCTAGACAGGTCGGCACCGACTGATAATCATCATGTCTAATCACTGCACATTCCTTAAACAGCATAACAACAAACCACCTTCACACACTGAGTTTCCTAAGCAGACGTTTTGTCTGCATCCAGTTTGACACCTATTAACACCTCTGAGTATCACTAGGTTGTAGACAGGGTTATCACACAATTAAAGGCCTTTCAAAAGCTAGCCTTATTTAACATATGAACAGTCTTTACAGAGAGAGATGAATCACACATGAACACCTGTTACCTCTAACCCACAGCATTAAATTAGCAGGGAGAATTAAACTGGAGCATATATAGGCAATTGCATCACAACATGGTATTAAGAACTGGGGTAAACTTTTGAACAGATTCATTTGGGTAGTTTCTGTTGCCATTATGATTTTAAACAAAAGTAAACACAGTTGATTGATAATAAATGGCTTCAGGCAAACACAAACCACTTTTGTGTTATTCATATTCTCTGAAAAATGGCCAAGAAATCATAAATTCTGCCAGAGTACCGCATCCGCCGCTGGGGGCATTTCGCGTCGAAATGCCGCCTCGGGTATGCAAAACTGTTTACACCTTGTAAAAACAGACCTTTCTTGCTCGCAACGCGATATCTTTTAAATTTAAATTTGGAGAAGAGGAACGCCTTGCGCTGGCCCGATTTAAGTTACACCGCTCAAAATTTCTAGGTAAGTGCTTTGTGTATCGGGCACTTAGTTAGAGATTTTGCGGCGGTGTAACTTAAATGGAAAAAGTTACGTTGTGCCGGGTTTTTGAGGATTAGGCCCAAGGGGAATGTGAGGGAATGTATTTATAGTGTGTGTGTGTGTGTGTGTTTATATACAGTATATACAGCCCTCAAAATTTCCACTCGCCTACTAGCATTTGGCGAGTGGATTTAAGCTGGGGGCGAGTGATGACAGGGCTGCATGACCAATTTCCCTCCAATCTGTGCCTACACTTAGAGTCCTGATGAGATTGGCGGCCGAAGAGGAAAGGTGTATTCTCGGGAAAAGTAGTCTGTTGAGCTGCGCACAGGCAGAGCAGTACACAGGTGCTCTCCTTAGAAATTCTCATTAAGCCATGGGACCTAACAGTATGACCTCTCTGAGCCTGCCCCCCTCCCCCGGGCCCTGACCAATGTAGCTGGAGAGCAGAAAGTAATGAGTGAGGTGGAGGATTGCAAAAATTACCACTCCGGTGCAGCGCTCACTGAAAGTTGCCCTGACATGAGAGCGGCAGCCTTCTAGTTTGTGCAGTTTTCTTCTCCTTGTGCTCTATGTAAAGCCCCGTACACACGACCAGTTTCCTCGGCAGAATTCAGCTTCCGACCAAGTTTCTGGCTGAATTCTGCCGAGAAACCTGGCCGTGTGGACAATTTCACAGAGGAAGCCGACGAGGAGCTCGACGAGGAAATAGAGAACATGTTCTCTATTTCCTCGTTGTTCTATGGGAGCTCTCGGCCCGCCGAGCTCCTCGGCGGCTTCAGGGCTGAACTGGCCGAGGAACTCGATGTGTTTGGCACGTCGAGTTCCTTGGCCATGTGTACGGGGCCTAAGAGTCTAACAGTTTAGCCTGAGCACTGTGAACAGACTGGTCTCAATGTGTGCTGTGCGCTGTCAGTGTGCGCTGTGCTATGGTGTTAATGGCTGTGCAGTTGTGTGGATCTCAGCGCTGGATTGTACTCCCTCCTGCTGTGCTGCAGCTCCTGTCCTCTCTGCCAGCCAGAATAAAAGGGGGAAGTGGGGACATGCAAGCGTGGAGCCGCACACACAGGCTCCTGATGATGAGATGAATGGGAGGGAGAGAGAGGATGGATGGGAGTTGCAGAGGAGACAGCAAGAGAATGGGGAAGAGACCCAGTTCTAGTGCCCTGTCCCTCTGGTCTGCCCCCAGTGCCCTGTCCCTCTGGTCTGCCCCCAGTGCCCTGTCCCTCTGGTCTGCCCCCAGTGCCCTGCCCCCAGTGCCCTGCCCCCAGTGCCCTGTCCCTCTGGTCTGCCCCCAGTGCCCTGTCCCTCTGGTCTGCCCCCAGTGCCCTGTCCCATTTTGTTAAAGTTGTTGTTGGTAATATTTAATTTTGTAACTTGATTCTGCATAAAACATTGTCATTCCATGAGATAATCTACGAGGGCGTGTTTACGGGTGCAATTAGGCGCAGGGCAGTGTATGAATTAGGTGGGGCAACTGGTGGCGAGTAACTCTTGAGGCCTGGCTAGTAGCTCAAGACTTGAAATTTTGAGCCCTGGTATATATATATATATATACACACATCTTTCATTTCTATTTTAAACTGAGTGGGTAGTTTTTTGACAAGGTGATTGTTTACAATCACTTTAAAGTTATGGATATACATGGAGTAATTGGTATACCTAAGATATTCAAGATGAGTTTTATCTCTGTTGAATACTTTATTAACCATGCACACCCAAAATAGGTGAGGTTTTGATCATCCTAAATCTGCCAGGTAAATATTACTTAACCGCTTCCTGCTGTTGAACAAAACATGCTTTATGTATGTATTTCACAATCCCCCTTTACTATGCAAGTATTGTTTTCAATATACTATTGAGGTTTCTTTGTCAGGTTAGTACATCATGAATGAGAACAGAAAGTGCCCAAGGAGCCAACTAACATAATTCATAATAAAATATTTATAAAGCCATGCAATTTGCAGTATGACTTGATACTGTAAAAGCTTCTTTAATTAACAAAAAGGTGTAGTCAACCTAAAATAGAAACACCCCAGGCAAGCAACATATAGTATTTTTTTTTATAATAATGTGAATCATATGCAGGAAAAGAAACATTTTAACACTACTACACAATAATTATCAGGTTTTTTAGGTGTCTCTACATTTGCAGCTTTTTGAAAAGGTTTCAATCAGATCTTTTTGTCAGTTATTCATATATACAGATGTCTGTACAGAGCAACATTACTGTTTTTATGATGTTTTCTTGGTAGACAACAGGGGTCTCCAAAGTACAGCCTGCGAATCACATCTGGGTTACTAAGACATTTTTACTAGCCGGTGTTGTGACGAGAAATGCACCGCGTCGAATAATGCCCGCCCAGTACTGCGCAGGCGCAGCACTTGCGCAGTACGGAGCTGCCGAAAGTGTCCGAACATCGTAATTTAGGATCAGCTGTAAACGGCACCTACGCACAATAGCCAACATTGTGCCACACGCTCCCGATGCTCATACAAGTCTGCAAGGGGCGGACTTGGTCATGATGGGCGCGTGTGAGGGGCGGATGGCAACAGAAGGGGGCGTATTTTGTAATGATGGGCAGTGCTGTTAAGATGGGGGCGGAATTTGTCACGAAACTCAAACACATCTCCTAAACAAATATATCTCTTCTTTTGTTCCTACACGTGTTAAGGGCAATATATTTGATATATCCGCCCCTTGCAGACTTGCACGAGCATCGGGAACATATTCCAATGTTTGGTGGCTTTCGGTGGCTCCATACTACACAAGTGCTGCGTATGCACAGTACAGGGCGGGCATTATTCGACAGGGGACATTTCTCGTCAGAACACCGGCAGCTTAAGTCCTCAGCCTCATTAAATTGACATTCTCTGCTTAAGCTCTGCCAGGTTGCGGTACCTGTGTAGGGAGAGGGGGACTTTGAGGGGGGCACAAATAGGCAGGGGGCCTTGTGTGGTACTTGTAGATGAGCCTTCATATTGATTTTAACTAGGGCTGTGGAAATTAAAGATTAATTCCTGGTGCAACGCATCATAAATGATCCGTGATCCGAACGGGTCACCATATGCGGATCGGCACACCACGTGATCCGCGGAGCTCTGCTGCTGCCTCGGCCATAGGAAAGACCACGGCTTCAGCCTAGCTCCTGGAGCGGCGGCCATCTTGGTCCACCCGGCGGCAGCCTAGGTGAGCCTAGAGCGGCGCGCTGACGTCATCACCCGGCCTCAACTGCTCGTTTTCGGCCGGCTTCTCTGGTAAGACTAAGCAATCACTAAGCTTCCTATACAGTGGGGGAGATGTGGACCATATTACAGTGAGGGGATGTCTGTGGATTACAGTGGGGAGATGTCTGTGGATATTACAGTTGGGGAGATTGTGAAATTTACAGTGGGGGTGATTGTGGATATTACAGTGGTTGAGGTGTATGTGGCTATTACAGTGGGGGAGATGTCTGTGGATATTACAGTGGGGGAGATGTCTGTGGATATTACAGTGGGGGAGATGTCTGTGGATATTACAATGGGGGAGATGTTTGTGGACATTACAGTGGGGACTATATATGGTGGTGATCCGAAAAATATATGTGTGTTATAATTACCATATATACTCGAGTATAAGCCGACCCGAGTATGAGTGAGTGAGTGAGTGAATTACTTATATAGTGCTACAAATGCGAACTGAATCGCCTCAAGGCGCTTAGCATCCATTTTCCTTCAGTTTAACCCTCAGAATAGATGGGTCTTTAGTTTTTTTCTGAAGGCCAGGTGATCAATTTCCATTTAGATATTAGTTGGTAAAGCGTTCCATAGTCGAGGCCCTTGAACTGAAAAACTACGTTCTCCTTTGGTCTTATATCGGGCTTTGAAAATTTGTAATAATTTTTGATTAGTTGATCTAAGAACTCGATTTGGGTTTTGTTGTTTTATTTTCTCACTTCAATATAGGGGCGCGCTTCCGTGTACACATTTGTGCGTTATGCATAAGGCCTTGAAAGTGACTCGGTCCTTTATGGGCAGCCAATGGAGGGATCTCAGGGACGGGGTGATTGGTTCCCAGGGTTTTAAGCCGAGGCACCTACTTTTACCACAAAAAAAATGGGAAAAAGTATTGACTCGAGTATAAGCCTAGGGTGAGAATGCAGCAGCTACTGCAAGTGGAAATGAGGGTCAACAATGCCCATTTGCAGCCTCACGGTGTCCATCTGCATACCTCAGCCTCCCTCACTGTGTCCATATGCATGCCTCAGCCTCCCTTACTGTGTCCATCTGCATGCCTCAGCCTCCCTCACTGCCCTCACTGTGTCCATCTGCATGCCTCAGCCTCCCTCTCAAGTACCTGATCGGCATCTGCGTTGTGCCTGTGTTGTCCCCATCTGTGGCCTTATTATCTCCCGGCGTTGTCCCCATGTATTATCTACAGCGCTGTGATATACTCTGTCTACTCAGCGGCCATGCAAAGTACCAAAGCCTAGCCTCCTGCTCGTCCGTGACAGAACACTGACTCGGTTTCCAGCAGTGAGTCAGTGTTCAGCCTATCACGGATGAGGAGGAGGCGGGGCTTTGGTACACTGCACGGCTGCCAAGTAGACTGAATATATCACAGTGCTGTAGATAAGAAGGCCGCAGATGGGGACAGCGCAGCGATGACTCGAGTATAAGCCGAGGTGGGTATTTTCAGCACAAATTTTTTTGAAAATCTCGGCTTATACTCGAGTATATAAGGTAATCAAAATTAGTCGATTAATCGATTAAAAAAAATCTATTAATCAAACACGAAAATGTTTTTAATCAGTAACAGCCCTAATTTTAACATATATTCATATTCAATAAATAAATATAAATTTACTGTTAGATTTTGTTGAGATGGTAACAAACAATAGCAATATAGCTGAACAGTAGACAAAATATATCTCAAATACGTCAACGGTATAATAATAACTGGGGATCAAAAGCAATAGAACTCTATGGTACTATCTGGCTGCTTTTAGAGGACTCCTCAAGATGAGTAACCCCGAGAGCAGAGGCAAACACTCTAACAATCGATATATTACAAAAAAGCTATGTGGGATCTCTGGTGGCAGTGTGGGGTCTCTGGTGGCTATGTGGGGTCTCTAGTGGACTGTGGGGTAGTAACATACAGCCTCTGGTATTAATAGTAGACACTGTAATGGATTGGCCACCCCTTTATTTGAATTGAGCTCTATGAGCCCAGGCAGGAGGAGAGCAGAGGAATGATCCTCTCTTATGTCAGACCTCTCGCTTTTGTCCCCTGACACCACATGCCCACAAAACCATAAACACTGCACCTAGTTCAGTGATCAATAGCGTAACTCCCTAGTCAGACTACCCCACTCAGTAGCAGTCGTGGTGGGGACACTTATCAACTCCAGACTTGACTATGCAAATGCCCTCTATCTTGGACTCCCAAAATACCAAATCACTTGTCTGCAAGTCGTTCAAAATACGGCCGCTCGACTTGTGACTGGGAAAAAAACATGGGAATCAATCTCACCTTTGTTGAGATCCCTTCATTGGTTGCCCGTAAAAGACAGAATCACTTTCAAAGCTCTCTGTCTAACGCAGGGGTTGGGAACCTTTTTTCTGCCAAGGGCCATTTGGATTTTTTAACATCATTCCAGGGCCGTACAAAATGATCAATGACAGTAACCCCCACAATAGTGCAGACCTCAGACAGTAACCCCCACAGTAGTGCAGACCTCAGACAGTAACCCCCACAGTAGTGCATACCTCAGAAAGTAACCCCCACAGTAGTGCAGACCTCAGACAGTAACCCCCCCCAATAGTGCAGACCTCAGACAGTAACCCCCACAGTAGTGCAGACCTCAGACAGTAACCCCCACAGTAGTGCAGACCTCAGACAGTAACTGTCACGTACCTTAAGGATGAGCCCGACGTGCAGGAAGTGGCTGCTGTTGCTCCTCTGATCCCGGACCCCTGGTAGAGTAGACAGGGGGAGCGGGAATGCAGAGTCGCACAAGCGCCAGGGATGACGCTGGTGCAGGGGCCGGATGGAGCTTCTGCGGAGTCCGAGGAAGTCTCTGAGAGGCAGGTGCAGGCCGGTAAGTAGCAGCCTGGATGCAGGAGCACTGGAACAGCAGGTAAGCCGGAAAGGAAGGTATTCTGAAAGTCTGGCCGCAGCAGGTCCCAGAAGACTGGACAGGGTCCCAGAAGACTGGATAGGCAGGAGCAGCCGGACTGGTAACAGGAGAGGCCCAGGTAACAGAGAGGTCGACTAGCCGGGTCGGCAACAGACGGTCAGCGGAGTACCAGGGGTCAGGCAGAAGGATGGTCAGAGCAAGCCGAGGTCAGGGCAGGCGGAAGACAGGAACAACGAAGACAAGCCGGGTATCAGGATCTGGATCAAGCAGGAGTAGTTGGTACAGGTACAGGTACAGGTGGTCTCAGGAAACGCTGCAGACCGGACAGCAAGGGGCCAGGCTCCCAGGACACTTTAAGTAGGTTGTTTTGGCGCCAAATGGACGCCTGCACGTGCCCGCGCGCCGTTACCGCCGATGCGCGCTCCCGTGCGCCGTTACCGCCGGTGCGCGCGTGCACGGGCGCGATGCCGTGGTTGCGCGCGCATTGCGCGTGCCGATGCGCCGCTAGCGCCCTCTGGTGGCCGAGGTAATTCATGACATTGCCCCCCCCCAAGGGGCAGCCTCCGGATGCCCAACTGAGTCATCTTCAGCGGGTGAGAGTCTTTAAACAACTGAATTAGTCTTTCGGCGTGTATGTTGTCCTCCGGTTCCCATGAATTTTCCTCTGGCCCATACCCCTTCCATTTAACGAGGAACTGAATTTGGTTGCGTCTCTTCCTGCAATCCAGGATAGATTCCACCTCAAATTCCTCCTCACCGTCGACTAATACTGGTTCTGGGGGATCGGTATCCCGTCCAGGGAAGGAGTTGGGGACGTCCGGTTTGAGCAGGGCCACGTGAAACACCGGGTGGATTCGAAAGGACTCTGGTAAGTCAAGTTCGTAGGCCACCTCGTTTATCCTTCTCTTGACAGCAAAGGGACCCACGAATTTAGGACCCAGTTTCTTCGTAGGGCATGCAAGCCTTAAGTTCAAAGTGGACAAGTAAACTTTAGTTCCGGGTACTAAGTTGAGTTCCCCCCTTCTTCTCCTGTCAAAGATTTCCTTATTACGTTCCTGTGTTTGGGTCATGGTTTCCTGCAGGATCCTGTTATTTGAGTTAAAGAAATCCAAGGTGTCTTGAACGGCGGGTACCGTACTTTCTGGAACAGAATTAGAGAGGAACAGTGGGTGGAACCCATAGTTGGCAAAAAAAGGAGACTGTTTGGTGGCCGAATGGATAGAATTATTATAGGCGAACTCCGCCAAGGGCAGCAGAGAAACCCAGTCTTCTTGCGAAAAGGACGAGAAGCAGCGGAGATACTGTTCAAGGGTCTGATTCGTCCTCTCCGTCTGCCCATTTGACTGTGGGTGGTATGCTGAGGAAAACGATAGGCCGATCTCGAGACTACTGCAAAGTGCCCTCCAAAACCTAGATGTGAACTGTACTCCACGGTCGGACACAATATCCGCAGGAACGCCGTGGAGTCTGACAATTTCTCTGATGAAGGCTTTAGCCGTCTCTGGAGCCGAGGGTGTGCCCTTTAAGGGGACAAAGTGTGCCATCTTAGACAGCCTGTCCACTACCACAAAGATAGTGGTGAAGCCCTCTGATGGGGGAAGTTCCACGATGAAGTCCATGGAGATCCTTCTCCAAGGTCTTTCCGGTACGGGTAATGGTTTAAGGAGCCCCCAGGCTCTGAGTTTACTACCTTTGTTTCGAATGCACGTAGTGCACGATTCCACATAATCTTTGCAGTCCTTTAGAAGTTGGGGCCACCAAAAGGTGCGTTGCAGAAGTTCAGCGGTCTTTTGTATCCCAAAGTGCCCAGCCAGCTTGTGGTCATGACAGGAGCCCAGAACATTAACTCGCAGCCCCTCGGGTACGAAGATCTTATCCCGGTACCATAGCAGACCGTCCCTGGATTGTAGCTCCGGATCAGGTGGAGAAGAAATGCCAGCGGATGCCTGCCTGATCTGGGGTACCAAGTCTCTTTGTAGTAGCAAAAAGTTCCCTGATGACAGAATAGTATCCGGAGGATTGGGAGGCTCCGAACTGGCGTACATGCGGGAAAGAGCATCCGGTTTGACATTTTTCGACCCTGGCCTGTACGTGATGTGGAATGAAAACCTTGTAAAAAAAAGTGCCCACCTGGCCTGGCGTGGTCTAAGTCTCTTGGCTACCTTTAGGTACTCCAGGTTTTTGTGATCTGTAAAAATCAAAATCGGGTGCGCTGCTCCTTCCAGGAGGTACCGCCACTCCTCCAAGGCGGCTTTTATCGCCAACAGCTCTCGGTCTCCAACATCGTAATTTTTTTCTGCTTCAGATAGTTTACGGGAAAAGTAAGCGACGGGATATAGCAATGCCTTGGGACCCTGCCTCTGAGAGAGGACTGCTCCAACCGCGGTTTCAGATGCATCCACTTCAAGAATGTAGGGCAGGCTTGCGTCGGGATGTCTCAGAATGGATGCCGAGGTGAACAAGCCTTTCAGGGTTTCGAAGGCTGCTTGGGCCTCTGGTGTCCAGCGAAACCGAGCAGACAGTTTAGTCAAGTCCGTTATAGGAGAAATGATGTTGGAAAAGGCTTTGATGAACTTCCTATAAAAATTTGCAAACCCGACGAATCGCTGAACACTTTTTCTGTCAGTCGGAGCTGGGCAGTCAAGTATTGCGGAAACTTTCTGAGGATCCATCTCAACGCCCCTTACAGAGATGATAAGTCCCAGAAACTGTATACTGGGGCGCTCGAACTCGCATTTGCTGGGTTTTGCGTACAGTCCGTGGATACGGAGACGTTCAAGCACCTTCCTCACATGTACACGGTGTTTCTCTAGGGAAGGGGAGAAGATTAGGATATCATCCAGATAGACAATCACAAAGAGGTCCAGATAATCTCTAAAAATGTCATTGACAAAATGTTGGAATGTTGCCGGAGCATTACAGAGCCCAAAGGGCATGACTAGATATTCAAAGTGCCCGAAACGGGTACGGAAGGCGGTCTTCCACTCATCGCCTTCGCGTATGCGGACAAGGTTGTAGGCCCCTCGGAGGTCCAATTTAGTAAAAATGACCGCGGACCCCAGACGCTGAAATAGTTCGGGTACCAAGGGAAGAGGGTATCTGTTTTTAATAGTTATTTTGTTGAGTTCCCGGTAGTCCACACAGGGGCGAAGGGAATGGTCTTTCTTTTCAACAAAAAAGATGCCTGCACCCGCGGGTGACGTGGAGGCACGGATGAACCCCCTCCTCAAGCTGTCATCGATATAGGTTTTCAGGGTCTCAAGTTCAAGTCCGGTTAAGAGGAAGATCCTTCCGAAGGGGACTTCGGCACCAGGGAGGAGTTCGATGGGGCAGTCATAGGCCCTGTGGGGTGGGAGGGTCTCGGCCCCCTTTTTGCTGAAAACATCCAGATAGTCATGATAAATTTCTGGGACGGATTGACGAGTCTCAATGTCAGAGTCCGAACAGAGTAATGGCAGGGGTGGAGACGGTAGTTGCAGGCAATGCTGTCGGCAGAATGGAGAGTTGAAGTCAATTTTACCAGTGGCCCAGTCAATCTGGGGGTTGTGGACTTGGAGCCATGGTACTCCCAGTATGACAGGGAACAGAGGGGAGTTGATCACATCCAAGCATAAGAGTTCGTGGTGGTTATCGGCAATGGTGGTGGCAAGAGGCTGGGTCTCCTGGGTGACGGGACCAGATTTTAACACCGAGCCGTCTGCTAAGTACACAGAAAGTCCAGTAGACCTGGGGCGGAGAGGAATCTGATATCTGAAGGCAAATGATTGATCCAAAAAGCAGCTACAGGCTCCTGAATCAATAATGGCGCTGGTTTGTATAGTTCTTCCTGGAAGCTGGAATAAAACAAGGATAGCCAGATGAGTGGAATTGCTTGGAGGGACAGGTAGGGATACAGACGACAAGGATTGACACTTACGCAGCTTGGCAGGACAGGTCCTCACGTAGTGTCCGGACTCCCCGCAATACAGGCACAGGTTGTTGGCCCTACGGCGTTGTCGTTCCTCCGGAGTAAGTGAAGGGCGAAGGAGGCCTAGCTGCATAGGCTCTGAATTATCAGGGGTAGAAGAGGCTGTGGGCGCTGGTAGAGGTGGATTGAACGTGGAAGGTACCCGTGGCATCATCCAGACCGGACGGGATGGGGCAGTGGTCCTTTCAGTCCTGCGCTCCCTCAGGCGCCGATCGATCTGGATGGTCAAGTTGATTAAAGCGTCCAGGGTCCCAGGAACTCCTACCCGGGCCAGCTCATCCTTTAGCGGTTCGGACAGGCCAAGGCGAAACTGGTAGCAGAGAGCCGAGTCGTTCCAGGTTGTGTCAGAACACCATTTGCGGAATTCGGACACATAGTCTTCGGCGGGTCTGCGACCCTGTTGTAGAGCATGTAATGCGGCTTCTGCAGTGGCGGTCTGATGCGGGTCCTCATAAAGCAGAGACATAGCCTGGAAAAAGGCGGTTAAGTTGTCAAGTGATTCATCCTTGATCTCCATGAGGCGATGAGCCCAGGTTTGCGGTTCGCCAGACAGTAGCGAAACGACGAAGCCCACCTTAGTAGCTTCCAGAGAGAAAGTCCGGGGTTGGAGGGCGAAGTATAATTCGCAAGCGTTGCGGAAGGCTCGGAATTTGTTACGTTCTCCCGCAAACCTCTCGGGCATGGGAACTTTAGGTTCAGGTGGCAGCATTATTACTGGTGGCGAAGCGGATGCTCCTGAAGTCGCAGAGGCTGTGGCAGGAGTGGACAAGGCTTGGACCCGATTTTCCAGACGTGTGTAACCTTCTTGCAGGGTTCGGACGGCCTGGGTTAGTCCTTCCAAATGGCGGCAGAGTTCCTGCATCGGATCCACTCCCTGCGCGGGCTCGGACATGGCTGTCCGGTACTGTCACGTACCTTAAGGATGAGCCCGACGTGCAGGAAGTGGCTGCTGTTGCTCCTCTGATCCCGGACCCCTGGTAGAGTAGACAGGGGGAGCGGGAATGCAGAGTCGCACAAGCGCCAGGGATGACGCTGGTGCAGGGGCCGGATGGAGCTTCTGCGGAGTCCGAGGAAGTCTCTGAGAGGCAGGTGCAGGCCGGTAAGTAGCAGCCTGGATGCAGGAGCACTGGAACAGCAGGTAAGCCGGAAAGGAAGGTATTCTGAAAGTCTGGCCGCAGCAGGTCCCAGAAGACTGGACAGGGTCCCAGAAGACTGGATAGGCAGGAGCAGCCGGACTGGTAACAGGAGAGGCCCAGGTAACAGAGAGGTCGACTAGCCGGGTCGGCAACAGACGGTCAGCGGAGTACCAGGGGTCAGGCAGAAGGATGGTCAGAGCAAGCCGAGGTCAGGGCAGGCGGAAGACAGGAACAACGAAGACAAGCCGGGTATCAGGATCTGGATCAAGCAGGAGTAGTTGGTACAGGTACAGGTACAGGTACAGGTGGTCTCAGGAAACGCTGCAGACCGGACAGCAAGGGGCCAGGCTCCCAGGACACTTTAAGTAGGTTGTTTTGGCGCCAAATGGACGCCTGCACGTGCCCGCGCGCCGTTACCGCCGATGCGCGCTCCCGTGCGCCGTTACCGCCGGTGCGCGCGTGCACGAGCGCGATGCCGTGGTTGCGCGCGCATTGCGCGTGCCGATGCGCCGCTAGCGCCCTCTGGTGGCCGAGGTAATTCATGACAGTAACCCCCACAGAAGTGCAGACCTCAGACAGTAACCCCCACAGTAGTTCAGACCTCAGACAGTAACCCCCACAGTAGTGCAAACCTCAGAAAGTAACCCTCACAGTAGTGCAGACCTCAGACAGTAACCCCCCCCCCCAATAGTGCAGACCTCAGACAGTAACCCCCACAGTGGTGCAGACCTCAGACAGTAACCCCCACAGTAGTGCAGACCTCAGACAGTAACCCCCCCAGTAGTGCAGACCTCAGAGAGTAACCCCCACAGTAGTGCAGACCTCAGACAGTAACCCCCACAGTAGTGCAGACCTCAGACAGCGGCGTGTGTTTCCCTCGAGCTCCTCCTCCTCTGTGGGTGTGAACAGAGAGGAGGGCCGTTGCTGGGTGTACCAAGAGGGCCGCCGCTCCAGAGCTAGGCCGAAGCCGGGGACTTTCCTAGGCCGAGGCTCCGGAGCGCTCCGCAGATCGCGGGGTGTGCCGATTCAAACGGGGTGACCCGTTCGGATCACGGATCGGTGATGATCCGTTGCACCCCTAGTCAGAAGGACCCGGAACTACAAGGTAAACATCGGCTCCTTCTGACAGCTCCGCAGACACACACTCAGCGGCACGGGGGGGGGGGGGGGGGCGGATGGAATTATTTTGCGGGCCGCAGGTTCCCCAACCCTGGTCTAACGCATAAGTGTATTCTGGGAAATGCCCCCCAATATCTATGCGAGAAACTAAAAGCTCACAACACCAATCGCATTCTGCGATCCACCAGCCACAATCTACTCCAGATACCCAAAGCCAGATACAAGTCCAAAGGAGAACGACGATTTGCGGTTCAAGGACCCAGACTATGGAACGCTTTACCAACCAGCATCCGATTGGAGGTAAACCACCTGGCCTTCAGGAGAAAGATCAAGACCCATCTCTTCTGAGGGCCCAGGGAATGGATACCAAGCGCCCAGAGGCGATTCAGTTCGCATATGTTGCGCTATATAAGTTTCTCACTCACTCATTCATTGAAGCTCAGTATAAAGACACCAGGGCCGCCATCAGAGGGAGGGGGGGCGAGTACAGATATATGGGGCCCGGGCCCTAACGGGTAAGCAGGAAGGCCAATGATACTCTCCCCCCCTCCAGTGTAGTGTCCTCCTGTGTTCCCCCCTAAAGTGTCCCCATTGTGCTCTCCCTCCCCCCTGTGCCCCTGTGTGCTCCCCCAGTGTCCCCCTGTGTGCTCTCCCTACCCCAGTGTCCCCATGTGTGCTCTCCCCCCAGTGTCCCCCTGTGTGCTCTCCCCAGTGTCCCCCTGTTAGTTCTCCCCCAGTGTCCCCCCTGTGTGCTCCACTGTGATGGAAGTTACTAAAATGAATATTTTTGTGCTATGTTACTTTCCTCCTGAGCTACTCAAATGTTGCCTTTCTTTCATTATATTCTTTTATTTATTGATATATATATATATATATATATATATATATATATATATATATATATATAATACATATGTATGTATGGGTATATGTTACAATACTGTTATTATCCTTAAAAGAAGCTATGACAGATTATAATGTTTTAAGGTTACAAGTACGTCTCAGCTTGAAGTGAAGACAAGGAGAACTATTAATAACAAACAGCTGTCATCCTCCCCCTTCTTCCACCAAAGAACCAAATATGGCTCTGAGTGAAGAAAGCCCCTGTGAACTTGGGTGTAAGGACCCTGTGTGACACGAGGATATTTGTGCCAAAAATGGACTTGCAAGGAGAAACCACCCTTATATGGACTGACCAATCAATTGTGCTCATGTGTGTGATGTAATTTTGTCTATAAAGCTATGGAAATAAATGGGTTCGGTCTGTTGGACGCTGGAACACCGAAAGAAGCAGGGCTCCCTCTCAGCTTTCTGCATGCTTTCATGATTTGGGTCAGAGGTAGAATGGGTTTTGCCCTGAAGTTGAGTCAGGGGTTAATCAATCTATTTCACCCCCAGTGTCCCCCTGTGTGCTCTCCCTCCCCCAGTGTCCCCCTGTGTGCTCTCCCTCCCCCAGTGTCCCCCTGTGCTCTCCCCACACAGTGTCACCCTGTGTGCTTCCCCCTCACAGTGTCACCCTGTGTGCTTCCCCCCCTACAGTGTCACCCTGTGTGCTTTCCCCTTCCCCACAGTGTCACTCTGTGTGCTTCCCCCCACAGTGTCACCCTGTGTGCTTCCCCCCCCCACAGTGTCACCCTGTGTGCTCCCCCCACAGTGTAACCCTGTGTGCTCCCCCCCACAGTGTCCATCTGTGTGACCCCCCACAGTGTCCCCCTGTGTGCTCCCCCCCACAGTGTCTACCTGTGTGCTCCCCCCCCACAGTGTCCCCCTGTGTGCTCCCCCCACAGTGTCCCCCTGTGTGTTTCCCCCCCACAGTGTCCCCCTGTGTGCTAAGTTTCCCCCTGTGTGCTCCCCCGTGTCTCCCTGTGCAGGTGTGGCTTGAGTGTGGGCAGGGACACAGGGAACCCAATGAACTTCTATTGCCCAGGGGGCCCATGAGTTGTCAGTCCGCCCTTGGCTACATTAGTAAATTAATTACTATTTGATTTCAAATTGAATTTGTAGAATTGCATGCAGAAGAGATTTGAGTGTGAGGCCTCGTACACACGACAGAGTTTCTCGGCAGAATTCGTCGAGAATCTCGGTGAAGAGCCGGATTCTGTCGAGAAACTCGGTCGTGTGTACATTTTTGGCCCGATGGAGCCGCCGAGGAACTCGTCGAGCAAATAGAGAGCAGGTTCTCTATTTTCTCGATGGCAGTGGATTTTGGCTCGACGAGTTCTTCATCGGGCTGTTTTTTAAACGAGAAACTTGGTCGTGTGTATGCTAAGAAACTTGTCAAAAACTTAGACACTGGAGACCAACATAGGTAAAACTAGCGTTTGGATTGGAGATAGCACATTCGTGTCGCTTCCAACATTATTTAATCGTTTATTTGCAGCGCTTTACACAATTTTTCCTAAGGGCACAAAACAGCAATATACTAATTTTTTTTTTACGATATTCACACAGAGTTCCTTAAAATTAGGTGGAACCTTTTTCTTACTGGACTCAATATTTTTTTTTTTTTTTATTGTCACCTTATTTTGGTCGTGTGTTTTAAATCCTGCTTTTAATCACCTTATTTTTAAATTTTTAAAAAATGCTAATCCTTTTATTTTTTGTAATGTCAAGTTCCCCCCATAGAAACCTTATTGCTTTGTCTTATCTCATGTGTCCCTTTCAAATTACACCTTATATCCAATTTTTACAAAATAAGAACCTGCCTTCTCACTTGCAAAATTGAAATGTAAAAAAATACAAGGACAAGTATGAACTGTAAAAAAAAAATGTACCATTTATTTTGGTAATAAACAAAAATTTGATATGCAAAAGTCAGCACTGGAGAGCTTGCTGCCATTTGTGCACAGCCAGGTGTGGCCTGATGTGACTGGTGATCAGTTGGAGGCCAAAATGGGGACTTGAGAGGTTCATTCAGGAAGTCACGCATCAAGGTCTTGGACTCCCCGAGGTCAGAAACTGGAGCAGGGCAGGCAGATGTCACCAGGTTGTGGTACTACAGCAGCCTGAACTCTGGTACACCACATGGAAGTAAGGGAGTCACTTTCTTGATTTCTTCAAGGCCTTCCTTGGTGGCTTCCCTGCAGCCTGCTCTTTCACCTTCTCTGCAGCCTTCTCAGCAGCCTTCCTCTTATGCCTGGCTGGAGGTGGTGCCACAGGGGTAGTACTCATGCCAGGAGGAGGAGTAGACGAAGGTGGTGGAGGATGAGTAGCCGACGGTGGTGGAGGAGGAGGTGGAGGAGGAGGAGGAGCAGTAGAAGGAGGAGTAGAAGGAGGAGGAGCAGTAGAAGGAGGAGGAGTAGAAGGAGGAGGAGCAGTAGAAGGAGGAGTAGAAGGAGGAGGAGCAGTAGAAGGAGGAGGAGTAGAAGGAGGAGGAGCAGTAGAAGGAGGAGGAGTAGAAGGAGGAGGAGTAGAAGGAGGAGGAGCAGTAGAAGGAGGAGGAGCAGTAGAAGGAGGAGGAGCAGTAGAAGGAGGAGGAGCAGTAGAAGGAGGAGGAGTAGTAGAAGAAGAAGAGGAAGCAGAATGTTCAGATGGAGCAGGAGAAGAAGAGGAAGAAGAATGTTCAGATGGAGCAGGAGAAGAAGAGGAAGAAGAATGTTCAGATGGAGCAGGAGAAGAAGAGGAAGAAGAATGTTCAGAAGGAGCAGGAGAAGAAGAAGAAGAAGGTGGGGGAGCTTGAGAAGGAGCAGGAGAAGAAGAAGAAGAAGGTGGGGGAGCTTGAGAAGGAGCATGAGAAGAAGAAGAAGGTGGGGGAGCTTGAGAAGGAGCATGAGAAAAAGAAGAAGAAGAAGAAGAAGGTGGGGGAGCTTGAGAAGGAGCATGAGAAGAAGAAGAAGGTGGGGGAGCTTGGGAGTTATGTGGTGTGTGAGGATGGGGATGGCGGCAAATCACAGTGTCCTCTGTGAGAAGACCCCTCACCCCCTGATTTGCCAGGGTGATGAGGAGGCCCTCAAAGAGGAGGCGTTGGTCTAATGTCATTTCTGACATTTTGGCCAAAACCACTGTGACAAATCCCTCCTGAGCAGTGGGAGGCTGTTGCAGGGTTGCATGGGCATCCCGAATGAGGGCTAGTGAGGCGTCACGCACCCTTGTATCCCTCACCTGCCTTCTCGGACGCAGACGAAGAGGAGACACCTGGCATCTCGTGCTTGGCCCAGCAACCTCGTGCAACCCACTTGGGCCTGCCACCTCATCCGCTCCACTTGGGCCTGCCACCACGTTACTGATACTTGGGCCTGCCAACACGTCCAAGATACTTGGGCCTGCAGCCTCCTCCAAGCCACTCACCCTGTCCTCCTCCTGCCTGGCATTTTCCTGATCCTCCTGCTGCCTGGTCTCGTCCTGTGTATGGAAAAAAAGTAAAGTTTTACTATTTTTTAAAATTTTTGGTTTATTTATTTAAGCTCCTGACTGTTGCATTTTTTTTGGTCACGACTTAGCTAAGCCAATCATTCTGACCCATGTTTTATGGTCAATCACACCACAAAAATTCATGGCCAATACTGACAAATTTTAGGAATAACACTTTTAGATCTAATTTTTATTTACCTTTAATATCTTAATTTACATCTCTTTAACAACATTTGAACACCACATATTTGCACATTGAAAGTACTATATACCTGGCTCCAGCTGGGCAAATCTGGATCTTCATCCAGGATGGAAGGCTGCTGAGAGGGTTCTTCTGCAGAGGGAGCAGCAGGTTGGCTGGAGGGAAGGCTGGAGCTTCTGTGGCTTCTGGGGCGAAGGCTAGAAAGTGACTCCCTAACCTCCAGGTGTTCATCCAGGAAGCTCAGTTTGCTGTAGTACCACAACTTGGGTTTAAATACCCGCCCTGCTCCAGCTCCAGACCTCATCGAAGCCAAGACCTTGTTGCGTGCCTTCCTGTAGGTGCCTCTCAAGGTCCCAATTTTGACCTCCAACTGGTCAGTTGTCACATCAAACCCCACCTGTCTCCGCACAAGTGGGAGCAGGCTCTCCAGTGCAGTTTTGCGCAATTCTCTATTTCGAGAGATGGGGTCTTTGGTGGCCCACAGAACAGGAAGTTCTTGCCACCTATCAATGAAGATCTCCAAGAAGTCGGGTCGGTTAAAGAGATTCATCTTTTCCTGTCCAAAACCAAGGATAAAAAAATAATGTCACTACACAATCTAGAAAGTCAATTACTCTTTCTCACAAGCTAGCCCTTAAAGGGTCACTAATGGATAACTATATTTTTGGAGGAAATTACTGTTTACAGTGTCTAGAGACATACAAGTGCATACATATAATGTGCCTCTAGTTTCACTTTTGGTTTTAAATTTAGTTATTGTTTCTGTGAAGTAAAGAG
The DNA here is from genome assembly GCF_905171775.1 of Rana temporaria. Taxonomy (NCBI): domain Eukaryota; kingdom Metazoa; phylum Chordata; class Amphibia; order Anura; family Ranidae; genus Rana; species Rana temporaria. The sequence goes on from NC_053492.1 coordinate 240,820,160, forward strand.
ACACACAGAACCCAAAAAAAATAAAAGCAGGGCATATTTTAATTTCAAAAATTATTAGCATTGTTTTGGTTGATTTTTAGACACACAGCTTAGACCACAGTGACAAGCTCCCCTGATAAATTTGAGAGGGAGCAGAACCAGGAAGTGATGATTTATGCAAATGATTACAGCTGCTTAAAAGCAAAAAGGGACAATGAGGACATGAAATCAAGACTGATATAATGTAAAGTTAGTTATTTCTGCCCCAAACAATTTTGGCTTAGTGCTCCTTTAAATGTCTGTCTTTCCTGAATATGCCACTGCTGTCCCAAGTTCGAAGCATACCTACACGCTTGTCGTTCAAACGTCTTTCTTACGCAACCCGGTCGTATGGACGCTACATGTGTTCGAGCCTTATATACACTCCGCACACGACATCCGCCCATGCTTAAAAAAAATTGATGTTTCCCCCCCGCCCCTTATCTTCCGTCGCAAAAACGACAAGGTGGAATTGGCAGCAGATCATGTTGGGTCAGTTCCTAGGAAACAGATGACCAGTTGTGTCGAACTAATAAGCCAGATCTCATCCTCATTTGTGTATGAAACGTTAGTTAGATAAAAGCACTCCGATATAGTTTGGTCAAGACATAAAAGCGACCATTTGCATCATGTTTAAACCGACTTGTTTTTAGAAGACATCCTGATGAGAACCGAGATTGCCCACACAACAGTAGTTGGATCAAAATGCATAATCAAAGCGTTGTTTACGTACGACGGCACTATAGCGGACCATTACCTTCAAATTTCAAACTGGCTATGTTGTAATTTCTGAACCTAAGATGTAGGCCACAAAATCATTCAATCAAGAAAAACATGTAAAATGTAGTTACATACCGGTCTTTGACCCGATCGTTATCTCCGCCGTCTTCCACAAACTGTGAACGCCCCTTTTACTCACGTGGTAGCCCTTTATACACGCGCATGTGGGACTTTACGCACGTCTCCCCGCCCCTGACGTTCATGGTATCGTATTTTCCCCGCCCCTTTTCCATCTTTTTTTTGTTGGAAGCACATGTTGGAGAATATGGCAGCACGGCGAATCAGTTGTAAGGCCTCCAACATGACCTTTGAGGAAATGGTGGAGATGGTCCTCATCCTCAAAGCAGAGGACTACGATGGGAGGCATGGGCCATATAAGTACCCGAACAAGGTCAAGGCCGCAATAATGGAGAAGGTGAGGAGGAGTCTCCATCGCAAATTTGGAGTGAAAAGGTCCAAGGAGCAGATCCGGAAAAGGTGGTGTGACCTTAAGAAACGTGAGCCGGAACAAATGAAGAGGATCAGGAGAGTGATTAGAAGAAGTAAGTTTGTTATATATTTTGTAAGATTTGTTCCGCGCCATGTGTTTTTTATTTCAGGTTGTACTGTAATATTTTTTTAGGCACAATAATTTGTCGTCAAACTGGACGTCCATTCGGAACGACTAAATATTGTGTTTTAAATCCTACAAATTATGACATTTTTTGAAAATTGTGGTGAGATCAATCGTGAAAATTATGTAGATGTGCTATTAAAACCACAAATCTTTTTTTAATAATTAAATATACAGTAAAAGGAGAGTCTGCTCAGCAGTCGGTGACACATGTGGACTCATTTGCATAATTGTTGTCCCCTTTAATAACCCATTTTGGGCTTCACACAGAGCTGAGGTGATCCAGTGTATACTTTGTTGGCTTACATGTTTAAAAGTAGACCAAAGCTACAAGATTTGTCAGGATCTTTGTGAATGCCTTCAATCCTGTGTTTTGCCCTGAGGGGTTTTTCTAAACATCAATAGTCCCAGAAATTTTATAAAGTGAATCATATTCCTCTTTCAGGCCTATAAGCTCTAAAAATCCTGTTTCCATTTTCTTCATTCTCGTAGGGCGTCATGAAGCTTCAACACGGGAGCAAGAAGTCCAGCAAGCCACACCCCCGAGGGATGGTGATGATGCGCAGCCTGCCACCACATCAGGTAAAGTAACATATAACTAACCCAGCTTCAGGTAATGTAGATGTAGGCCTGCCTAATTTAAAAAAATTGTTTTGTCCCACATTTCAGGATCAGGTGGTGGCTTGGACAGGCATACAAAACAGATGCTGATCTCGGAAATATGGGCCTGCAGAGAAGAGGTGGAGGAGATACATTTGGACAACAGAAAAAATAATGAAAGAGCAAGGAGGGTGGAAACTAAATTAAAAAATTTATTGGATGTTTTGGGGAGAGTCTGAATCTGAAAAAAATACCAAAAAAAAATTTAAATAGCAGATTTTGAAGTTTATTTAATAAAAAAAAAACCAAAAAAATACTAAAACCAGATTTTATACTTTATTTAATAAAAAAAAAAAAAAAAAATAATAAAACAAGATTTTATACTTTATTTAATAAAAAAAAAACCAAAAAAATAATAAAACAAGATTTTAGACTTTATTTAATAAAAAAAAAAACAAAAAAATAATAAAACCAGATTTTATACTTTATTTAATAAAAAAAAAAAAAAAATAATATAACCAGATTTTAATGTTTATTAAGAAAAAAAAACCAAAAAAATTACAAAAATGATTGTATATTGTATGAGAAAAATCACCAAAAAAAATAAAAAAATGATTGTATATTGTATGAGAAAAATCACCCACAAAAATACAAAAATGATTGTATATTGTATGAGAAAAATGACCAAAAAAAATACAAAAATGATTGTATATTGTATGAGAAAAATCACCCACAAAAATACAAAAATGATTGTATATTGTATGAGAAAAATGACCAAAAAAAATACAAAAATGATTGTATATTGTATGAGAAAAATCACCCACAAAAATACAAAAATGATTGTATATTGTATGAGAAAAATGACCAAAAAAAATACAAAAATGATTGTATATTGTATGAGAAAAATCACCCACAAAAATACAAAAATGATTGTATATTGTATGAGAAAAATGACCAAAAAAAATACAAAAATGATTGTATATTGTATGAGAAAAATCACCCACAAAAATACAAAAATGATTGTATATTGTATGAGAAAAATGACCAAAAAAAATACAAAAATGATTGTATATTGTATGAGAAAAATCACCCACAAAAATACAAAAATGATTGTATATTGTATGAGAAAAATGACCAAAAAAAATACAAAAATGATTGTATATTGTATGAGAAAAATGACCAAAAAAAATACAAAAATGATTGTATATTGTATGAGAAAATATACCAAAAATTTTTGTAGGGTATTTATGAAAAAATAAAAATAAATAAATTAAGAAAATAAAGAGCTTTTGAACCTCAAAAAAGTGTGTGGTGTTTTTCATAAAATACGTAAAATTTTCTATGTGTTTGGTTTGGGGGTCACCTGGGAAATGTTTGCTAGTTGATAATGAAAATACACTTAGTTACACTTAGTAAAGAACTCCAAACAACACAAGCAAGACATAACAAGTTTAGAAAAAAGATTATGATTTATTTTTTTGAAAGCTACAATTATGGCAAATTTGATTGAGATGGTATTGCCCCCCTACCCATGAAATAGTCCATGTATTTGTCCCGGACTTCACGGGCACTCTGGGGGGGCAGTCCTGTGTGGCCAGCTTCAAGGCCCGCCAAAGTTTCTGATGGAGCCAAAAGTTGTGCCTCAGGCCCAACCAGGGCCATATAATTTGGAGATTGTCTCCGCAAAAAATTGTGGAGAATGCAGCAGGCAAAAATAATAGTATTCCACTTATATTCCGCCATGTGGAGAGAGGTGAGGAAAAGGCGGAACCGGCTGGCCATGATGCCGAAAGCGTTCTCAACCACTCTACGTGCTCGGCCCAGCCGGAAATTAAAGACACTCCTCTCTGGGGTGAGGGTGCGCTGAGGGAATGGCCTCATAAGATGGGGTCCCAGGGCAAACGCTTCATCAGCCAGGAAAACAAATGGCAGGCCTTCTACATTCTGGTCATCCGGTGGCAATGACAGATCATCATCCTGAAGGCGAAGCGCGAACTCCGTCTGCCTGAAGGCTCCCCCATCCGATACCCGTCCATTCATCCCGACATCCACAAAAAGGAATTCATACTGTGCTGACACCACCGCCATCAGCACAATACTGTTGAACCCCTTATAATTAAAGAACTGGGATCCTGAACGGGGTGGAGGCACGATGCGGACGTGCTTCCCGTCGATGGCTCCCCCGCAGTTGGGGAAGTTCCATCGGGTCTGGAAGTCCAAAGCCACAGACTGCCACTCCTGTGGTGTGGACGGAAGCTGGGGAAGAAAAAAAGAAAAAATTAGCCACATAACCTTGCAAGCAGATTATACAAAGACATTATAAGCATTATAACATTTCTGGGAACTAGCATATTATATCTAAATATATTTAGCCAATTAACACATTAAACACCCCCTCTGATGGGCCAATGCCCAAGTTTGGGGGAGGGCTAGATGAGTTTGGGAGTACTAAAAAAAATTAATTTTGATTATTGGTGAACATAGACTTTACAACACATTTTGGAGGGGAGGGCTAGATGAGTTTGGGAGTCCTAAAATTTAAATAAAAAAAAAAAAAATATTGGTGAACATAGACTTTACAACACATTTTGGAGGGGAGGGCTAGATGAGTTTGGGAGTCCTAAAATTTAAATAAAAAAAAAAAAAATATTGGTGAACATAGACTTTACAACACATTTTGGAGGGGAGGGCTAGATGAGTTTGGGAGTCCTAAAATTTAAATAAAAAAAAAAAAAATATTGGTGAACATAGACTTTACAACACATTTTGGAGGGGAGGGGGGGGACATTACAATGGATATAACACAATACATTGGGAAGTGACTAGACTAGGTAGGTTGGGGCCCAGGATAGCATGCTGGGGAGGTAAGTGATGGAAAATATGCATGTAGGCCAAAAAAGGGGCATCAAAGTTTACATCATGCATGGGGGCAAAGGGGACATTCACAGCATATTCCAGACATGGTAATTAGGGAAGGAGGAGATAACTACAAGACATTAGCATACATTATAGACATAAAATGTGATATTAAAGGAGAAAACTTACCCTCATATATTCCTCCTGCAGAACCTGGATGATGGCAGAGCAGGTGTCAGGAATGATGAGGCCCAGAGCCTGGGGGGAGATGCCCGTGGAGAACTTTAAGTCCTGAAGGCTTCTCCCAGTTGCCAGATAACGGAGGGTGGCAACTAGCCTCTGCTCAGCACTGATGGCTTCCCGCATAACGGTGTCCTGCCTGGTAATATAGGGGGACACCAAAGCCAACAGGTGCTGAAAGACGGGATCAGACATCCTCAGGAAATTCCTGTAATCAACAGGATTATTTTCCTGAAGCTCCCGCAGCAAAGGCATGTGAGAGAATTGGTTCCTACGGAGCAACCAATTCTTGGTCCATGAACGTGTCCTCCTCCTGTTCATGAACTCCTCATTGTCTAGGTCATAAACAAACAGACCTATAGACAGAAGATGCTTAGCACGAAGTCGGCGACGACTAGGTGCCTGCAACATGGCTACAAGGCTAGTTACGAACGACAAATCAGAATTGCACTAAACAGACCGCAGTGAAGAACAGCAAGACCTATGAAGAACGACCCTGACAATGAAAAACGCGGGGACAGGACCGCAATGTAAAACAATACGACCTGACCGCACGTCTCGATTGCCTAGATACGACCCACACAAGTACAAACTGAACGGCAGAGATCAATCTGAAAGCACAAAGACTGAAAAGCACGAATCGTCACTCACCAAACTTTTACTAACACGCGTAAACACGGAATCAGCAAAAGGAGCCCCAAGGGTGGCGCCAACAAAATCAAACCTCCCCTTTATAGTCGCGTCATACGTCGTGAGCGTCATCGCGCCGGAGAACGACCAGATTTTGGTATGTTACGTGTGTACGCAAAGCAAGCCTGCCGAGCTTCTCGACAAGTTCAACAAGGAACTCGTCGAGGAACTCGACGGGCTTGGCACGTCGAGTTTCTCTGTCGTGTGTACGAGGCCTAAGAGGGGAAGGCCCACTTTATCTCCTTCTCACCGACAGTGAGCAAATATGTGTCCTCTCAGCAGGTGGGCCTTGACGCCAAGCGGCTGCATATTCGTGTGCCAGATTGTGAATACAGTTGTGCCGAAAGTGCTCTCTCCTCTACTTACGATCAGGAGTTTTCTGATCATGTGACTGCTGTGACAGTCAATCACGGCGGTCACATGATCATAAACCCCACCCCTGGGCATCTGAAATCCCTTAAAGGGCCAGGAGACACCGTTGCCAAGGGGTTTAATGAGTATCCTCCAGTTTACCAGTTATTGCAAACAGTATTGGCATAGGTTTTCTAAACTTGTTAGAAAATGAGACGTTTCCATGTCACTACACAGAGTAGTCAGTAGCAAATTGTGGGTTTACATGTATCTGGAAATCCCCTATGAATCTGACCTTCCAGTCAGACAATAATGGGGGACAACATAATCTGCTGCTCATATCTAACATTTACATTAAAGTGATTGTAAAGTCTCATTTTCTTTTCATCAAAAATACCAAACATGTCATACTTATCTGCTCTGTGTAATGGTTTTGCCTGAATCCTCCTCTTCTCGGGTCACTCTTCGGTGCTCCTGGCCCCTTCCTCCTACTGAGTGTCCCCACAGCAAGCAGCTTGCTATGGGGGCACCCAAGCCTCTGCTCAGACTTCGAACGGGTACCTGCCCCGCCCCTTTCTCTCCTCATTGGCTGATTGACTTTGACAGCAACGGGAGCCAATGGCGCCACGCTGCTGTCTCAGCCAATGAGGAGGTTGAATCCCAAGACACTCCTGCAACATCGCTGGATCTAGATGGACCTCAAGTTAGTGTTAGGCCCGTACACACGACCAAACATGTATGCTGAAACTGGTCCGTGGGCCAGTTTCAGCATACATGTTCGGTCGTGTGTGGGCGCGAGCGGGCCGAATTCCAGCAAACATTTGCCCGCCGGGCCTTTTCCCAGCGGACAAATATTCGTGGACATGTTTTAAAACCGTCCGCTGGAATCCTGCCCACTCGGACATGTACGGTCGTCAGTACAGACCTACCGTACATGTCCGAGCGCCCGCCGTCCCTCGCATGCGTCGAATGACTTCGACGCATGCGTGGAAGCCTTTAAATGGCAGGCCCGCCCATGTCTCCGCGTCATCGCCGCGTCATCGTCGCGGCGACAACGCGGACACGCCCCGCGTATTGTTTACGCGCGGACTTCTGTACGATGGTTAGTACAACCATCGTACAGAAGCCCTCTGGCAGGCATGTACGGTGAAAACGGTCCGACGGACCGGTTTCACCGTACATGTTTGCTCGTGTGTACCGGGCCTTAGGGGGCTTTGAGGGGGCTGCTGCACGCAGAAGGCTTTTTATCTTTGAAACCTTCTGCCGTTACAACTCCTTTAAGCCAAGCAGAAAATTATATTCTAGCAATAAACCTACTTTTAGTGTTATAAAATGTAAGACTTTTTATGACTTTAGAATCATTCCTTTTAGCATAAGCATAGACTCCATAAGCTAAACAAGACAAATATATAAATAGAACAGCTGTTTAAACATGCATTTACTTTTCAAAGGCATGAACAGGTGTGTAATACTCAACCATGGCAACGGAACCATCCCATGATATTCTTCTATGCAAATTGTGAAAGGCAGAAGCTGACAAATCCATATGGCTTTCATACAGGATCCTTTTTTAGCACTGTTATTTCTGCCTGTAAAACTAAGGCAAATTATATGTAAACTGAACTACGCCACAAATAACATGTAAATGAATATCCTTGTGTGCAGATCTCACTTTTTTTTATACATACAGTAGCTCAGAAAAATACAAGGGATCAGGGCAGTATTCAGTCATCGTGCAGAAAAGATACTAAAGGTCCTGCAGTCACTGCTGTTATTTCAGAATGTGTATTAACTACAGCACTATACAGTGAATATAAAAAGTGTACACACCCACAGTAAAATGTCAGGTTTTTGTAAAAAAAAAAAATTATACAAAGATAAATCTTTTCAGAACTTTTTTCACCTTTAATGTGACCTATAAACTGTACAACTCAATTGAACAACAAACTGAAATCTTTTAGGTGGAGGGAAGTAAAATTAATAAAAAATAATAATGTGGTTGCATAAGTGTGCACACCCTTAGGCCTCTTTCACATGTACAGATCCCGTGAGGATCCGTACATGTCTTATCCGCTTGCTCAGCTGGGTTTGCTCCGTTGATCCCCGCTGAGCCGACAGATGACAGGGCGGTCCCCGCACACTGTGCAGGGACCGCCCTGTCAGATCTCCGCTCTCCCCTATAGGGGGATCGGATGAACGCGGACCATCTGTCCGTGTTCACCCGATCCGCTCTGCAGACAGATGGAAAAATAGGATTTCCTCCATCTGCAGGATGTTCATCCGCTGACACCCGCTATCTCATAGGGATTAATGTATGTCCCCTTTTCATCCGTAAACGGATGGATGAAAAAGCGGACATACAGTCCGCATGTGTGAAAGGGGCCTAAAACGAATACTTTGTTGAAGCACCTTTTGATTATATTACAGCACTCAGTCTTTTTGGGTATGAGTCTATCAGCATGGCACATTTTGACTTGGCAATATTTGCCCACTCTTCTTTGCAAAAATACTCCAAATCTGTCAGAGTACGAGGGCATCTTCTGTGCATAGCCCTCTTCAGATCACCCCACACATTTTGTAGTTCATCTTCATGTTCAGCTTTCTAGCAGAAGCCTGAAGGTTTTGTGCCATTATTGGCTGGTATTTGGAACTGTTCATAATTCCCTCCACCTTGAGTAACACCCGTTCCAGCTGAAGAATAACAGCCCCAAAGCATTATGCTGTCACCACCATGCTTCATGGTGGGTATTGTGTTCTTTTGTTGATGTGCAGTGTTGTTTTTGCACCAAACATATCTTTTGGAATTATGGCCAAAATGTTCAACCTTGGTTTCCTCAGATCATAACACGTTTCCCACATGCTTTTGGGAGACTTCAGATGTGTTTTTGCAAAATTTAGCTGGGCCTGGATGTTTTTCTTGGTAAGAAAAGGCTTCTGTCACCCCATAGCCCAGAATTGTGAAGAATACGGGAGATTGTTGTCACATGTACCACACAGCCAGTACTTGCCAGATATCCCTGAAGCGCCTTTAATGTTGCTGTAGGCCTCTTGGCAACCCCCCTGACAAGTTTCCTTCTTGTCTTTTCATCAATTTCGAAGGGCCGTCCAGTTCTTGTTAATGTCGCTGTTGTGCCATATTTTCTCCACTTGATGACTGTCTTCACTGTGCTCCATGGTATATGTAATTCCTTGGAAATTCTTTTTACCCTTCTCCTGACTGATACCTTTTAACAATGAGATCCCTCTGATGCTTTGGAAGCTCTCTGCAAACCATGGCTTTTGCTGTAGGATGCGACTAAGAAAATGTCAGGAAAGACCTACTGTGATTGTTTAATTCTGAACACAGCTACATCCCTAGTTATAAGAGGGTGTGCACACTTATGCAACCACATTATTTTATTTTTTTTCTTCCTCCCCCACTAAAAGATTGCAGTTTGTTTTTCAATTAAGTTGTATAGTTTATAGGTCACATTAAAGGTGGAAAAAAAATCCAAAACGTTTTATCATTGTCTCCTTTTTTACATCACATAAACGTGACAATTTAACAGGGGTGTGTAGAATTTTATACCCACTGTATATATACTGTCTTCTTTTGCCCACTAAAACATAAAAATAAATAAAACATTTAAAGTGGTTGTAAAGGTTATTTTCTTTTTATTAAAATGCCAAGCATGGTATACTTACCTGCTCTGTACAATAGTTTTGCACAAAGCAGCCTGTAACCTCCCTTACTGGGGTACCCCGCTGGGACTGTCTGCATCTCCGGTTCTCTGTCTTCCCCCAAAGCAAGACGCTTGCTGGGGGGGGGGATCTGTGGCCTCGCTCCACCCACCCGGGCTGTGTGCATCCATAAACACACACTCTTAGGCCCCATACACACGATAGAATTTATCCGCAGATACGGTTCAGCGGACCGTATCCGCGGATAAATCCTCTCTAAGATTTCAGAGGATTTCAATGCGATGGCGTGTACACACCATCGCATTGAAATCCGCGCTGAAATCCTCTGCCGATGACGTGTCGCGCCGTCGCCGCTATTATGACGCGGCGACGGGCGCGACGCTGTCATATAAGGAATTCCACGCATGCGTCTATTCATTACGGCGCGTGCGGGGAATCCCTTTGGACGGATGGATCCGGTAAGTCTGTACAGACGAGCGGATCCATCCGTTGGAATGGATTCCAGCAGATAGATATTCTGTGCATGTCGACAAATATTTATCTGCTGGAAATCCATTCCAGGGGAGATTTATCTGCGGATAAATATCCGTTGGCGTGTACACACCATAGGATCTATCCGCAGAAACCCATTTGATGGGATTTATCTGCGGATAGATTCTATGGTGTGTATGGGGCCTAAAAGTGTATGTCAGGTCAAAATAAAAACAAAAGCCCAACATCCCTCTTCTGTTTTGGCGGAAGGGAGGTTATAGAAAATTACTCTACCTAAACAGAATATTACACTAGACCTGTGGGTAAAGAGAACCAGAACTGTTGCCAAGTTGAAGAGTGGGTATGATAATAATGTTGGCAGTGTATCCACGCAGGACAGGGAAGTTGTGAGCATAGGTGACTCCCTTTCTAGGAAATGGAGCAGTTATATAATCAAAGTAACGACTACAGTTAGCATATACTGTAACATTAACCATAAGTATATAGATGCACACCAGTATGGAAATAGTACGAGTTTTATATAATAGTACATTCATCCAAAGTACAAACAGGTAATATCAACAAATTGTCCTGCAGGAGTCCTGGTGGAATTGTGCACGTATACCCAGGTATATTTAGTCAATAATAAAGATACCCCCAGATGAATGTTGTAGCAAAGTCCAGTTGCAGGGGCCTCTGAGGATGATCACAGTGTGGCATCCATCTTGGTGACGAAGACCTAAAGACAGAATCAGTGATGATGGGAAGATCCTCCAACTGCTGTCAAACCAGTCTGGAATGTAGCTTCTCACCAGCAGAGGTCGTGGTTGGAGATTGGAATTCAGTGTCTGCCTATCTACTCTAGTAGCTTCTAATCTGCCATGCAACTGGACCTCTAACCACCTGTGGGCCATCAGATGCCTAACCTGGCTCTAAGCTATACTGAACTCTAAGCTAACACTAGCTATAAAATCCCAGTCCAGAAGGGAGAGGGGTAACTAGAATACAGAAGCTGCATATAAACTCTAGATTTGCTTGCTAACATACAGCAAGGTAACCACTATACAAGCACACTGTGTCACAGACCAAACTATCTGGTATAGTGCATGTGAGATAACAAGAATGCCATTAGTCTTTAACCACCTCCTATGACTAAGGCTACACACCAAAATGCGCAAGCCCTGTATTATTTTGTACCACACCTGGATTAATAAATTAATTAATTGTGGAAGATCGAGCTGCTGGCTTTCCTTTATTTACATGTTTAACCTCCTCCCGCCCACCGTATAGACCAATGATAATGGCGGGGTGGCTCTCTCGTTCTGGGACAATGTCATATGGTGTCTCCCCAGTCTCATCTTGCTTGCTTGCCTGCGGGGGCACGCAGCGCAGCAATCGGCAGAACGCTGTGTCCCTGGGACACGGGGCAACCTTAATCTCGGTAAAAAGCTGATGACAAGACACTTTACCCATGTAATCAGCTGTGTCCAATCACAGCTGATCACATGTAAACAAGGAAATGTCGGTTAACGGCTCCCCTCACCTCACACTGACAGCATGTGAGGAGACTTTTATTAGCTCTCTTAAATTTATTTTTATTGGGTTGCACTGGCTAATGCCCTTATTTAATATGCTCTTAAAGCATACCCATTTTTCCTCCGTGTTCATTGTTAATAAGATTGTATCCCAATTAGTATCTTCTAGCAAGGGTCGTAGTTTAGGGAAGTTGGCTATTTTGAAATTCAGTGTGTTTGTATTGCCCTTATCTTTCCTATTTGTGCGATTTATACTGAAACAAATGGACCTGTGATCACTGTTTCCTAAATTGACTCGTTTTTCCACATCCATGACCAGGTCTGTGTGGTTGGTAATCAATAGGTCTAGTAATGCTTTGTTTCTAGTTAGTGCGTTTACCATCTGACCCATGAAATTGTCCTACAAGACATTTAGGAACTGGTGAGCCCTAGGCCTCATGTACACTGCTGCTGGTATACGGACGTTTAGGAGTAGTTGGGATTTTTTTTCAACTGCCCCTGAACTCTCCTCTATGTTATCTTATCTGTCAATGTACACAGGGTCGTTTACAGTCATTTCTAGGCAGTTGAGTTTAGAGGCAATTTTTGGAACACATAAAAATGCGTTCAGAAGCTGAGTTTTCAGGCATTTCAAGTGCCAAACGTGGTAACTCGCGTTTAGCAGCGTTTTGTTTACAGACATTTTTAATTTTTGGCAAATGTTTATTTTTTAAGAGCTTCTAAACGCAAACGTGGCAAAACGCTGCTAAACGCATATGTTAACGTGGCACAATGGACGTTTTAAACCATCTGTCAAGTTTAATCGTTCAGGAGAGGTTGTCAAAATGTCCCGTGTACATGAAGAATTAGATGAATGTGCGGTTCCTTCCACTCAGTCTATGTCTGGATAATTAAAATCCCCCATTATGATGACACTTCCCATCCTTGCCGCTAATCCAAATTGTGATAGGAGGTTCGCCTCCTATCACAATTTCGCACAAATTTAAAAGAAGCCTAAAGGAATTTTTTATTTTTATTGTTGCACTTTAATCATCATTAAAATCACTGCTCCTGAAAAATTTATCAATTTTTGTATTAATACATGTCCCCCAGGGCAGTACCCATAGCCCCATACCCCTTGTATGACCAATTACTTGCATATAAGCCTTCAAAATGGGCACTTTTGATTTTTCCTGTTCGGCTCCCATGGACTCCAATGGGAATCACTGTTTGGGTTAGAAATTTTCCACTGTTCGGGAGTTCTGCTGTCAACCGAACAGGGGGTCGTTCGGCCCATCTCTACCTTTGGGTAATAATAGTAAATTATTACATATAGGAATCCTGCGGCCCAGTCTCTGAAGGGAGGGGGATCATGCTCTGCTTCAGTATGTCACTGTACATGTTGCCATTCATGGTTCCCTCAATGACCTGTAGCTCCCCAGTGCCAGCAGCACTCATGCAGCCCCAGACCATGACACTCCCACCACCATGCTTGACTGTAGACAAGACACACTTGTCTTTATAATCCTTGCCTGGTTGCCGCCACACACGCTTGACACCATCTGAACTTAATACGTTTATCTTGGTCTCATCAGACCACAGGACATGGCTCCAGTAATCCATGTCTTTAGTCTGCTTGTCTTCAGCAAACTGTTTGCAGGCTTTCTTGTGCATCATCTTTAGAAGAGGCGTCCTTCTGGGAAGTCAGCCATGTAGACCAATTTGATGCAGTGTGGGGCACTGAGGATTACCCCCCACCCCTTCAACCTCTACAGCAATGCTGGCAGCACTCATACATCTATTTCCCAAAGACAACCTCTGTATATGATGCTGAGCATGTGCACGCAACTTCTTTGGCCGATCATGGCTAGGCCCGTTCTGAGTGGAACCTGTCCTGTTAAACTGCTGTATGGTCTTGGCCACCGTGCTGCAGCTCAGTTTCAGGGTCTTGGCAATCTTCTTATAGCCTAGGCCAGGGGTGTCCAAACTTTTTTCAAAGAGGGCCTGATTTGATGAAGTGAACATGCGTGAGGGCCGACCATTTTGCCTGACATTCTTTGAACCATTAAAAATAAATGCAAAATCCTAATTGTCAAGAGTCTAAGGATGAGCTCAGGTGTGTTATTTGGATATACCGTATTTATCGGGAAATAAAACACGCACCTTAACTTTAACCACTTAAGACCCAGACCTTTAGGCAGCTAAAGGACCCGGACAGGTTTTGCAATTCGACACTGCGTCGCTTTAACAGACAATTGCGCGGTCGTGCGACGTGGCTCCCAAACAAAATTGGCGTCCTTTTTTTCCCACAAATAGAGCTTTCTTTTGGTGGTATTTGATCACCTCTGCGGTTTTTATTTTTTGCGCTATAAACAAAAATAGAGCGACAATTTTGAAAAAAATGCAATAGTTTTTACTTTTTGCTATAATAAATATCCCCCAAAAATATATAAAAAACATTTTTTTTCCTCACTTTAGGCCCGCGAACCACGACTGCGTACTAGCACAGGACGTACCTGTACGTGCATGTGCCCAGCCGTGCCATTCTGCTGGCATAAATGTGCAGGAGGCGGTCCTTAAGTGGTTAAGAGGGAAGTTTCAGGGGGAAAAAAATGTAATTTTAAATAGAGAATTGTGAAGCAAAATAAGGGTCAGTGCAGATCAATGCAACCTCACCAGTGTCACGAATGCAGCCTCACCAGTGCCACGAATTGCAGCCTCTGAATGCGCGATGCTCAGGGATTTGTTGAGTGCTACAAAAAATAAATATATCCAAGTGGGACCGCATTAAACCGGAAAGCGGGCCACAATTGGCCCCCGAGCCGGACTTTTGACATGCCTGGTTTACACCCAACCATATACATTATACAGTATAATGTATTACAAACAATATACCTATGGTTGTAAATTCAATAACACTAAAAGTCCAGCAGTACATTATTAGCCCAATCTCCAATCTAATATATAAAAACTTGAATGATAACTACCAAACCCCAGAGACAAGTACCAAGATATGCATTCAAGATAGAACAATATATACCTACAGGATGAAACTGTTAAACCCTTATGCCTCGTACACACGCTCGGGATTCCCATCTGGAAAAAGTCAGTCGGGAATCCCTATGGGAAAAAAGAGAGCTGGTTCTCTTTTTTTTTTTTCGGGGGGTTTGGCAGTTTTCCCGTCGGAAAAACTGCGAGGGAGCATATAAACGGCCGGGATTCCCGGCCAAAATCTCGTGTGTACGGGGCATCAGAGTATCAGGAAGACCAGCCCTCCCTTATTATGTCCATGTTTTGCTGTAGTGCACTATGTGTACCTTTAATAATTATTATATAATATAACTGGCTGAATACCCGGCGTTGCCCGGTCTTCCTATGTTAACCTTTTGGGGAGGAAAATCATAGTAATATAAATATACCCATCTTTTATATAAGGGTGTAGGTAAGGGTTAATTTAACTGTCATATATTTTTATTTGGCATATAAGTAATATGTGTACCAGGTATTATTGAAATATCTCCAGGCGAACAGAAGTTATGTGGGAACATACATTTCCCATTGATTTGCATGGGACTTTAAAGAAAAACCCCGACCCTCACAAATGGGGGTAGTTAAGGGATAAATTAACTATCCTATAGTTTAAGTGGACATATAAGTAACATGTGACCAAGTGTTATCGAAATATCTACAGCCGTTTGGAAGTTATGAAGTAACATGTATTTCCCATAGAGTTGAATGGGACTTTAAAGGAAAACCCCGACCATGGCAAATGGGGGTGGGTAAGGGTTAAACCACCTATCCTATGTTTGTTGCTGACATATAAGTAACATGTGTGCCAAGTTTCATGTTAATATCTTTAGCCGTTTGGACGTGATGCTGGAACATGTATTTCCCATAGAGTTGAATGGGACTTTAAAGAAAAACCCCGACCATGGCAGGATTATAGGTGATAGAAGGGGCCAAATTACATAGAACAAGCACTGTGCTGTTATTCATGCTTTAAGGGAACAGGATCCTTTTTTAGGGTGACAAACACTTTAAAGTGGTTGTAAAGGCTGAAGGGTTTTTATCTTCATGCATTCTATGGTGCACTGGCCAAGGGGGAGGAGCCAGGGGCGCTGGCGGGGGACCCAAGAAGAGAAGGATTGAGGCTGCCCTGTGAAAACCATTACACATAACAGGTGAGTATAACATATTTGTTATTTAAAAAAAAAAACATTTTAATATCACTTTAACTGTGCAAGTGCCACTCGCTTCTAAGTTTGGGAGCCCTGACTTAAAGTGGTTGTAAAGTCTCAAGGTTTTTCACTTTAATGCATTCTATGCAGTAAGGTGAAGAAGCTTCTGTGCTGCAGCTCCCCCAGACCCCTCCCTTTTTTCTTACCTGAGCCGATTGGACATTGGACAGAATGATAGCAGCAGGAGTCATTGGCTCCCCCTGCTGTCAATCAAATCCAGTGACACAGGAGCAGGGGACGGGGCCGAGTCCCGCTGTCTGTGTCAATGAACGCAGCAATGGGACTCGGGAGCAAGCCCACATGGGGGGCACCCGATAAAGAGAAAGCCAGGAGCGCCAGCGGATCTGTGCTGCTCTGTACAAAACCATTGCACAGAGCAGGCAAGTACAGGCATGTTTATTATTTTTATTTAAAAAAAATTGAAGGTTCACAATCGCTTTAATGTGGATTTCACATGACTGCAGCTCCCTGCCTAATGGCCGTACACACAATCTGAAAATCGGACGGAATATACCGCTTTTGACGCGATCGTACCATAATTGGATCGTTAGTACAGAGCTTTCGAGAGCCGGCCACGACAATTCATCCGATAATTATGCGATCAGACGAGCACACAAAGATTTCTCGCGCGATACCAGATCATACGATTTTCATTTAGTCAGTATAGTTGTCGTCTGAAAATACAATACAAATACATTACAACACATGACATCACTTCCAATTTTTTTTTTCTGTGGTACGAGAATTTACGGGACTTTAGTAACCTATTCAATTGATACTTGTGACTATAAAAGCGGTTCTCCACCCTAAAGTGGAGTCCCGCTGATCGGAACCCTCCCCCCCTCCGGTGTCACATTTGACACCTTTCAGGGGGAGGGGGGTGCAGATACCTGTCTAAAGACAGGTATTTGCACCCACTTCCGGCCAGACGCTACGGGCAAAAGACGGGCATTCCGTCACATCCCGTCTGGTGCTCGTTGTGTGCTGGGAGCACTCGGCTCCCAGCACACAGCGGGAGCCAATCGGCTGGCGCGGCGCAACTCGCGCATGCGCCGTAGGGAACCGGGCAGTGAAGCCGCAGCGCTTCACTTCCTGGTTCCCTGAGCGTGGATGGCGGGAGGAGCAGCAGAGTGACGAGCGATCGCTCATGCTCTGCTGCGATCGGCGCTGGACTCCAGGACAGGTAAGTGTCCTAATATTAAAAGTCAGCAGCTGCAGTATTTGTAGCTGCTGGCTTTTAATATTATTTTCCCGTGGCACATCCGCTTTAAGCGAAAAAAGGCGGAGATCTGTCGTCTGATTTTCGGATTGTGTGTACGGGCCATAAGTGTTAGTAATTAGTGAGCGCAGGGGCTCTATGACACCATTTATGAACTCCCCCCGATAGTGTCCTTGTTTGTTTTTTTACGTATTATTATTAAAACAGTGTTCCACCCGCAATGTTTTTTCTTTAAAAGTCAGCAGCTACAAACACTGTAGCTGCTGACTTTTAATAAGGACACTTACCTGTTCAGGAAGCCCGTGATGTCGCCCCCCGAGGCCGATCCATCCATCGGATCGAGTGCCGCCACCGCCATTCTAATTAAGGGAAACAGGCAGTGGAGCCTTGTGGCTTCACTGTCCGTTTCCTACTGTGCATGGGCGAGTCGCGCGGCGCTTTGTGAATGGCCAGCTGTCTTTTGTGACACGCACACAGGTCCAAGAAGACAACAGGCCCCATTTCCCATGAGAACACGTGAGGGAGGAAGAGAAGGAGGAGCTACGAGGTATAGGAAGTGGCAGATTAGGACGACTGCCTAGCAACAGGTGTTCCTGGTAAGTAAATGTTTAACAGATTTTAAAGGAGACTGTTAATGTAATTTTTTTTTATTTTTTTTAGGGTGGACCTCCACTTTATTCATATTTAATTTAGAGATTACTTCTATAAGTACCTTTGACTAATAAAGAAGCAGGGTTAAAAAAAAAAAAACGTCCCTGGTTTCAATTACACACAGTACATCACTGGGAGTGGATATAAGTGTTGTACTGGGTAAGCACTGAACATTATCCTACCCAACAATTTCCAGTGCCTGACATAAATGAGCTGCAGTTCACACTCCACCCAGCAGGTGTCTCTATAGCGTAAATACAAGTAAAGAGATACAATAGAAATTCTCGTGTAATATTGAATGTC
This sequence comes from Rana temporaria, assembly GCF_905171775.1. NCBI lineage: Eukaryota > Metazoa > Chordata > Amphibia > Anura > Ranidae > Rana > Rana temporaria. The sequence continues at coordinate 240,838,385 of NC_053492.1, forward strand.
CTTCCGAGGAACGAACAACTTCCTGAGACTATGTTGCTGTGCAGTGGTCCCGCTGTGTGATATAGGGAGCCTGAGCTCGCTGTCCTTTTCTCAGGTGGGGAATGTATATACGGGCTATGTAATTGATACAGAGAGCCTGAGCTCTCCTGTCCCCTCCTCTGTGCATATGTATGGAAAGGCTGTGTGATACCATCTGCACTCTGTAATACAAGCTGAGCTCTGTAATGTATACACATGGGACACATTGCATGGAGACGGACATGATAGTATTTTACTCATTAACTGGCATAATATGTACTGTTTACATACATTTAAACCATTCCAGGAAGTCTATGCTCACTATTAAAGACCAAAAACATAAATGTATTCTATTGCAGCCCACCAATCTTTACAGTAACACACTTCCTGTCTTAGGGTGTCCCCAATCAGGATGACAGGAAGTGAGTTACTGGCTACAGAGACAGTAGAATTGTCAGTCTGGAGGGTAATGTTACATATGGTAATGTTGCACTAGCAGATTTAGATGAATATGACTAACACATTAGAACTGAACTCCAGCTAACGCTTTTTGCACTGAGACTAAACCCACTGATGTAACTGTTAGAACAGATTTAAGACATTTCATGCGGCTTGTGCCCTTTAACTGAACTGTCGTACAATCAAATGTCTGGTGTCATAACCGATCACATGTATGGCAACTGCAGATCGAGCTAAGCTAAGGGCAAGGAGCTTTGAGCATTTGGGAAGCTAAGGCACATTCACATGGGCATATGTGTATTTTCTGCATGGAACACGGTTTTTGCTGGCAGTGCTAGCAGAGGATCCTGCCTAAAGTATTTGCCTTTGAGCGCCTACAGTTCTTCTTTCATTCCAATGAATGCCTATACTATACGTGTTTATGCATGTTAGGCACAGTTGTATGTATGGGCTCATTGATTGCTATAGTTCTGCGTTTAGATACTCACAAAGCTATATGCTGCTCGCACCTAAACACATAGGGCCAGATTCACAAAAGAGATACGACGACGTATCTCCTGATACGCCGTCGTATCTCTGAGATACGATTGTCGTATCTATGCGCCTGATTCGTAGAATCAGTTACGCATAGATAGCCTTAAGATCCGACAGGTGTAAGTGACTTACACCGTCGGATCTTAGGATGCAATTCTAGGCCGGCCGCTAGGTGGCGATTCCATTGCGGTCGGCGTAGAATATGCAAATGACTAGTTACGCCGATTCACGAACGTCCGCTTTGCCCGTCGCTCTAAATTTACGTAGTTTCCTTAGAGATACGTCGCGTAAAACTAAGCATGCCCTCTAGGTGGTCTAACCAATGTTAAGTATGGCCGTCGTTCCCGCCTCGAATTTTTAAATTTCACGTCGTTTGCGTAAGTCGTCCGTGAATGGCGCTGGACGCCATTTACGTTAACGTCGAAACCAATGACGTCCTTGCGACGTCATTTAGCGCAATGCACGTCGGAACATTTTAGGGACGGAGCATGCGCAGTACGTTCGGCGCGGGAATGCGCCTAATTTAAATGGTCCCCGCCCCATTTGAATTAGGTGGGCTTGCGCCTGGCGGATTTACGCTACGCCGCCGCAAGTTTACAGGTAAGTGCTTTGTGAATCAAGCACTTACGCTGTAAACTTGCGGCGGTGTAACGTACATGGGATACGTTACGCCGCCGCAGCGTAACGCATTTGTATGTGAATCTGGCCCATAATCTTTTTCTGCCCATGAGAATGTGCCCTAACATGGCAGCTTGTTTGGCTGTGAAGGATAGGGGGGTATAGTTGTGCTTTAAAGCGGAGTTCCAGCAAAAAAAAAAAAAACGGAGTTTAAAGTGGAGTGGAGTCCCACCAAAAAATGTAAAGTCAGTAGCTACACATACTGTAGCTGATGACTTTTAATATTAGGACACTTACCATCCAGCGATGTTGGCACCCCAGCTGCCGCCAGATAGAAGTGAGTACATTTTTATTTATTTTTTTACATTAAAGGCAAGCTGTTAATAGAAAGTTCATTTTTAGAGTGGAACTCCGCTTTAAGCAGTTACAGCAACAGTCGTTTTCCATTTGGGATAAAGATTTTACGTAGATGAATAAAAGCTGACCCTTTTGCCTGACAGAACGGTCTGTTAAAGGAAGATGAAAAATAACAAATGAAATTTTCACCTGGTCGGATCACCGGGTGAAAATTTAAAGGAAAAAATAAAACAACTGCAGCCACCACATATAAGACTTGCTAAGCTGCAATATCATTTTGTTTTTGGGTTTCATACCGCTCGTGAATGTCACATTGCTGGAGTAGAGGTGAGAATAGTTCTGTTTTCATACAATTTTGTGTGCATTGACACACTGTGTGAGTTTTAGGCTGCAGTAATGTGCAACAGGGGGCGTGTAATGTGCGTTTTTTTTTTTAATTGGTGGGTGGGGTGGAACCTCATTTGAAGTGTACAAAGTGACATTTCGTGGTTGATTTACTAAGTGCCGGATCACACTATATGGTCGTGCAGGACCCTTTTTCACTATGTGATCTGATTCTGCAAATCGCACTGTATTATGCAAAATGATATCTGGTGTTATTAACTTAACTTACACACCCACAACAGTTCGCATTAACTGGATGCAGTGTGGAACCCGCACAGAATTCGCTGTGGATTCGCAAGAACCCAGCTGACAGCTGATGACTTATTGGTTGCTAAGGACACGGCGGCCGACTTCCCAGCCCCCTGCTTAGCAACCAGCTATATACAGTGGTAAAATAACGCAAAACACATAAAAAAATTGCATCACAAACGCACCACTTGCGTTTCTGGTGCAGCTCCATTGAAATCTATTAGCCGCAAGTCATGGGAAAAAAAAGTCCCTGACCCTTTCCAAAAATGCATAGATGTGATCTAGTACCATAGAAAACCATGTTAAATGGACTGTAATGCGTTTCTGCAATCTGCAAAACGCACTAAAAAACACATAGGTTTGAACATAGGGTAAAAAGCTCACATGCAGCCAAACTTTAATTTGCTAGACTTTGCTTGCTCATTTTAACACAGATTTCTTGTTTGTTTGTATTACTAGATCACAGTTTAGCCGATAAAATGTCTTCATCTCCCTCGGAGCCGTCAGACATTAAAAATGATGCACCTAAAGAGAAGGATTATCGGACCCCTGGATTCAGAGGAATAAAGACAACCAGTCTGTTCCGAGCTGTCAACCCTGAGCTTTTCATCAAACCAGTAAGTACTAAGTTATTAAGCATACATTTATATGTAATTCTTTTGTCATGGCTAAACAATCAGAATTATTTTAGAGGTGGAAATGTTTCTTTTGGGTGATTTGTGCCTAGTCCATCCTAGTGCAATTTCTGATGCGACTTGAATACTTTGACAATGGAAATTACATTGATATGAATGGTTCCCATTCACATCAATGCAATGTGATTTTCGAGAAGGTAACGTTGCTACTTTGGTGTGATGCAGCACAATTTTGTGTGCCATTGACTTTAATGGAAATGCAACCAAGTCGCATTTACATGCGTTTATGTGATCGCGTGCGGTTTTCCCCCCAATAAGTCTCCTTCTCCCAGCAACATGTGCTCTTTTCAGGCTGAGAGCATGGAGAAAAGAGGCAAGAAAGCAGACATTAAAAATAGGGGTGCTGTGGATCCGGTAGGCAATTTGGACGGGATAGGAATCCCTCAATTAAAAATTGGGGAGAAGATGGAGTATCTGGGAATCGTGGTAACACGTAAACCAGAACAATTCATAAATAATAATTTAGTGCCACTTCTGGGTAAATTTCAAAGTAAAGCGGATATATGGGGACATTTGCCACTATCGGTGGCTGGTCGCAGTAATTTAATTAAAATGATATGGATGCCACAATTGCTCTATATACTCCACAACTCCCCAGTATGGATTGACAACCAATGGTTTAAAAAGATAGAGACCCTCTTTAGGACCCTAATTTGGAAAAAGGGTAAAGCAAGGATTAGTCTCTGAACGTTGCAATTACCAACGAATAGAGGAGGGTTGGCGGTTCCACATCCTTATAGTTATTATTTGACGGCACAGTTACAGCATTTGGAGGGATGTAGCATAGAGGGGGGAGGAAACGCGAGTGGGAAAATGATACTAAGAGGGTCCCCCCATAGATCTGTAATAGAGACCTTAGAAGCCAACTCATTCTCTGTGAAAAATCCAACAGTAAAGATGGTGGTGAGAATATGGCAAGCAGTAAAATCAGCTTGGGGCTATAAAGGATTAACAGAATATTCCCCATTATGGGATAACAATAATTTAAAAGAAATTTTGGCTATGGGGAAACTAAAAGAATGGGAGAATCGAGGGATAACCAGAGTGGCACAACTGTACACAGGTTGCACATTAAAACTCTTTTCAGAGCTAAGCAGTGAATTTAGCCTTCCAAACTCTATGTTTTTTACTTACTTACAGGTTAGACATGCATTACAAGCCCAATTTAAATCACAGCCGGTAAGCTGGCAAAAGCTAACGAATCTCCAAAGACTAATCAAGACGGGGGTTCTGAAAGGTCTTATTTCAGAATTATACGAACGGATTAGTGATCAGTTAATAGGAAAAGAGAAGTTGAGTAGGAACAAACAGAGATGGGAGGAGGATATTGGACCTTTAACGAATGACCAATGGGATAGGATACTGGAACTAGGGATAAGGGTCTCATTAGCCCCGTCACAACGGGTCTCGCATTTATTTTTATTACATAGGGTCTATTATACCCCAAAGAAATTATATGGATTTGGTTGGAAGCTAGATGACAAATGTCCCAGATGCCAAGATACAGGGGACCTCATCCACATGATGTGGAAATGCCCAAAGTTGCATAGATACTGGGTTGGAATTCTGGACACTATAAATGCAACCTTCGGTACCACCCTGGAACTTGAAGCCAGGGTTTGCCTATTAGGATGTATTGAGGAGAGAATGGGGCAGAGGGACACATTAGAAGCAGTTATAAGATGCCTGTTCCAGGCGAGGAAACTAATAGCACTAAAATGGCAAGCACAAAATCCACCCACAGTAGAGGAATGGTTCAATGTAATAAATAGCACAATTGGGAAGGAAAGGGCAATATGGATTAGAAGAGGAAACCTCAAAAAATTTAAAGCAATATGGGAACAGTGGTTATGTAAAATAGGTCGCTCACTTTAAATTAAGGAACAATGGGTAATAATCAAAGGAAAAGAATAGAACTAAAAACGTGTATGCACTTTAAAGTAAGATAGGAGGGAGGGAGGGAGGTATGGGACGAATGGACACTTTTAATGTTTGTACTTAATCTCCTGTATGCACTTAAAATGCACTAAGTATGGAAAAAAACGGATTTGTAAATTACTCTTTGTATTTGTATGGAAGCAATAAAAAAAAAAAAAAATAGGGGTGCTGAAATTAATCGATGCTTCGCAATTCGGGTGTCCCCGATGCGGCATCGATGCATACGACCGGAAAAATCGATTTCAGGGTGACGTCATCCCGACTTGCCCTGCCCCTCCTGGGAGAGCGCTCTGAGCGTATAGCTAGCCGTTAACCCCTTGATGCCGAGCATATGCGGCCTCTGCTCCTCCAGACCCCACCCCCTCTTTACTTACCTGAGCCCATCCAATCTAGTCAGGTGAATGAGCACATCGGCTCCTGTCGCTCTCCTAATTGGACAGATTGATAGCAGTGGGAGTGATTGACACTCCCTGCTGTCAATAAAGTTTGATGACACAGGAGAGTGTCAATGGACGCAGCGCGATGTAGGAGTGAGCGTGCACGGGTGCCCCCAAAGAAAGCCACTTTCCCTGGGGGACCCGATAAAGAGGAGGGGCCTGGAGCGTCAGTGGGGGACCCCAGAAGAAGAGAATTGGGGCTGCTCTGTGCAAAACCATTGATTTTTGGAAGTGAAGTCGTCTGGAATTATTTCTTCTAGCTGTTGCCTCTAGTTATATGGCAGTACCTCCCAGCCGAGTTGCTGTAATGTGCACGTAGTGCGGTGAGCAGTATGAGCTTGTGTGTTGTCTAGGAGAAAGCCCTTAGTGACCAAAAACCAGGCTGTTTTGTCCACAGACACATATGCACATCACTATCTGTACATAGGAGGACAATAAGCCATACGCTTTATAGCGTTGGGCTTTATGGCAGAGTGGCCAGAAGAAACCCATTACTTTCAGCGAAAAACAAAATGGCATGTTTTGAGTTTGCGAAAAGGCACGTGGGAGACTCCCAAAATGTATGGAGGAAGGTGCTCTGGTCTGATGAGACTAAAATTGTACTTTTTGGCCACAAAGAAAACGCTATGTCTGGCGCAAACCCAACACATCACATCACCCAAAGAACACCATCCCCACAGTAAAACATGGTGGCGGCAGCATCATGCTGTGGGGTTAGGAGTGATTAATGTATTCTGCTATAGGCAGTGTAGACAGAAGTATGATGTATCTAAAAGCTGCCCTCTAAGCATCAAGTCTGCCGTTTAATGAATTTCATTAATAAAATTCACTAAACATTGATTTTTATTTCTTTTACAGAACAAACCAATAATGGCATTTGGACTATTTACAATAACAATGTGTGTTGCCTATATTGCCTATTTACATGCGACAGCGGAAAATAAAAAGGACTTGTATGAAGCAATTGACAGTGAAGGAAACCGATACACAAGAAGAAAGACCTCCAGATGGGATTGAACTGTCAGTGCTTTTTTCTGACTACTGAACCAAGCCCAAATGACTGCCACAGAACAAAAACAATATAACTGAAAGGGTAACTCCACTTTTGTGGGGGGGAATGGCAAATAAAGAAAAAATATAGCACATATAATTGCAACACAAGTCATATTGTAATTGAATGTTATTAAAAATTACTTTTTATTTTCAATCTGCAGCCGCTGTAATGTTAAGAGAATGCATTGCAATATGGCTACATGGAGTTGTTCTGTACACAGAGTGTGTACTGACCACTCCCCAGAAACCTAATTTCCTGCTTGTGTGATTGGGTCACCAATTTCCCCAGAAGTCTGCCAAAGATACAAGTCAGATTTTAGGCATCCCTTGGAACAAAAAATTCATTTTTGGAGAGATACTTTAAATAGGAGCACGTCTAATGGGATGCAGGCCCAGCAGATTCCTCATTAGTTCCTTGTAGGTGCACACCTCAGTTTATTATGAAACCACTCCCATTAGACCCACTCAGTACAGAGGCACAGACAAACAAACATTGATTACTTCAGAATAACAAAAGGTAGGAACCTGCAACCAAGGTTGTTAAAATCCTTGCAATGTATATAGATTCCCTCAACAAAAGTGGAGTTATGCTTTAGGAAGAACTAAAAGAAAAAATGAATCGTAGAGTGAAAACTGTGAAGACGACACTGAGGAACTCTTTCTGTTAGCAGGCAGAGCTATGAGTTACCAATAAAAACGGCCCAAATCTAATGTATGTGTTATTCCCTTTTTAGAATATACCACATAGTTGTATATTTATTGTAACGAGACCCTTGCTCGCTCGCTTCTGCTCCCCCGACACTTCTCTGCTACTATTGAGTCAGCTTGCAGATCGCAACGTCTGATGTGCCATTCGGAATCCATTAGGACAAACACCAGGCAGGCTGTATGTAAGTTCAAACAGGAAGGCCTTTATTGGAAGCACACAACACACTTTTATACAGAATTTGGAACATCCCGCCCCCAACAACCGCTTTCCTATTGGTCAATTGTAAAGTACATGTAGTCCTCCTTCAGGTCCTCTTAGCCATGCAAATGAGGACTTGAAAATGAGTCAGCAGGGATTGGTCCAATAGCTTGATTAGAAGGACTGCTATGTGTAATGAGACAGAAGCCCCAGGGGGCAATCAATGTACACAATAGCCAGACACAGAACAATGGAGCCGTCTGGAGCCTTAAGACAGAGCAGAAGACCCCCACTGTGTAACAGATTTCAAGGAGGAACACTTCCGCATTCCAAGGTCCATGACATTTATGAATGAGAGCTGTATGGTAGTAATGACAATTAACATATTAGGTATATTAAAGAAATGAATATGCAAGCTTGGTCTAAATATGAATGTGGTCATGATCAATGATTCCCTACAAACTTCAACTAAGCTCATACTCAATAAAGAAATTAGTAACTTCTGCATTGCAGTGGTGCAGTTAAACTCACCTAGAGAAATACTTGTAAACTGGGGGCCAGATTCAGATAGAGATACGACGGCGTATCTATGCGCCTGATTCATAGAATCAGTTTCCGCATAGATATCCCTAAGATCTGACAGGTGTAAGTGACTTACACCGTTGGATCTTAGGCTGCAATTCCAGGCCGGCCGCTAGGTGGCGTTTCGTTTTTTTTTTACGCGACGAATAAGCAAATGAGGATTTCCGCCGATTCAGAAACGACCGCCCAGCGCATTATTTTCACGTCGTTTGCGTTTGGCTTTTTCCGGCGTATAGTTACCCCTGCTATGTGAGGGGTATCCTATGTTAAGTATGGCCGTCGTTCCCGCGCCGAGTTTTGAAATTTTACGTCGTTTGCGTAAGTCGATTGAGAAAAGAGCGGGACGTAAGTTATGCTCACGTCGAAACCAATGACGTCTTTGCGATAAAATACACTAATGTTCTCATGAAACTGAAATATAACTATATTTAATAGATATTCTTATTGAAAATATAGACCTCAGTTCAAATGTTTAGCTGCAGCAAAGCTAGGATCGGTGCGAGCACCTTGGTGAAAACTCTTTGTGCCGACGCTAGTCCAAAACGAAGGGCCACAAACTGATAGTGGTCATCCCCTATCGCAAAGCGCAGAAACCTCTGGTGATTTGCGCAAATTGGGACATGCAAGTATGCATCCTTGATGTCCAAGGATGCCAGAAAGTCCCCCGGATGGAGTGTAGCCACCACCGAGCGAATGGATTCCATGCGGAACTTCCTCACTTTTGAGGTCCAAAATTAGACAGACCCCTTCCATCTTCGGGACCACAAACAGATTCGAATAAACTCCCTAAAACCTCTCTTCCTGTGGAACGGGTAAAATTACCCTGCAACTTAGCAAGTCCTGCACTGCTCTTAGTAGGACAGACCGACGAGCCAGAAGGAGAGGGAGACTTGAGGGAAAGAATCTGTTCGGTGGATAGGAAAGAAACTCTATCTTGTACCCCGAAGAGACCACTTCGCAGACCCAATGGTCGGAGAGGAGGGAGGTCCACCGAGCTGTGAACCTGTGAAGCCGTCCCCCCCACCCATGAGTTGGGCGGGGGGCAAGACTTCATGCAGTGGCGTTTGGATGCTGGCTTGTTTGGCTTACGCACCCAGGGACGTTTCTGTCCCCCAGCTGAGCCTTTGTCAGCCTGGGAGGGTTTACCCGCAGGCCTTGACTGATGAAAATACATCTTCTGAATGGGAAACAAAAGACCTGGCTTACGGCACGGCTCATTCCCCTTGGTGGACTGAGGGAGGAGAGTGCTCTTACCCCCAGTGACATCCTTGATAATGTCGTCCAGCCAGGTACAAAAAAGCCTCCCACCCTTGAAGGGTAAATCTGCCAGGGCTTTTTTGGATGCTTGGTCAGCAGACCAGCATTTCAGCCAAATCAGGCGGCGCAAAACCACCGCCAAAACAGAAGCTCTGGATATCAAGGGGGCTGCATCCAGTGTAGCATCACAGACATATACAAAGCCCTGGACCAACTGGTCAGCCAGTCTAATAAATTCGGGAGAGAGTTGGTGCTCCTCCACAGTCTGGTGCAAAACCTTTGCCCGCTCAGTGAGTGTCTGGGACACGAGGTTTCAGCCACAATAGGCCGCAATGCAGACCCCAGCATGGTAAACATGGAGCGGGTCAGCGCCTCAGACCTCCTATCAGTATGGTCCGTAAAGGCAGGGGTCTCTTCTATAGGAAGAGTGGTCACCTTATTTAACCGGCCAACCGGGGGTCAACTACTGGAGGAGAAGCCCATTCTTTCAAAAAGCTGTCCTCAAAATGGATCGCCAGGCGCTGAGGAACTACAAAGGACTTCTGTGGCTTTTTCCATTCCTTATAAATGAACTTGTCACAAAAGGACACATAAGGAAAAACCTTTACAGAGCGGTCCGACTTGTTGGACCCAAAAATGACTGAGCCCTCAGTGGATGCCTCAGCTGCACTATCCAGCTTAAGGTAGTCCCTTACAGCACTGATAAGCGCACTAACAAGTGCCCTGTCCTGACCCAAGCGAGGAGTCTTCCTCACAAGGAAGGTCCTGGTCCACATCCTCTGATAACACAGAACCAGGGTCCTGTGCCGCAGCCAGGCCTGGGTCTGAGTCAGAGCATTCCCCAGGAGATGGCGGGGGAGGGGGCACTGTTTACCCCCCTTACGCCCGCGCGCCGATTCCACCCTGGCAACGAATGGTTCCAGGACTGCCGACAAAGTGTCCATGGGAACCGCAGGTGCAGGAGCACCAGCTGCCACCTCTGGCATGTTTTTGGGGGAAGAAGAATAACAGGGCACGGCCACAGTAAAATGGCCAACCGTAATAGCAAGTGGCGGCAAAGCGCCGCGATGTGGATGAGAAGGCCTAATGGGGCCTCCCTGAGGCAAAGCACACCCCCACAGAAAAATATGGGCCCAGACACCCCACAGTCCCCTGGTGGAAAAAGGAGCCCCCCACAGGTCCACCCCAGTAGAGCAGCAGAGGGAAATATGACAGAGAGCAGGGAAAGGGAGGATATGAGGACCCCCTAACCCCAGGAAAGCCCAGCCATACTGACCCACCAAGGCAGGAAGGACTGTACTTACCCGTCCATGCGAGGACCACTGGCGTATTCCTGACAGGCATACAACCGCGTTGGAGTAGCTGTCGGCACAGTCCACTGTGAGTGAGACACACCACAGCCTAGTCATATGTGGACCCTGGAGCAAAAAAGCCCACCGCCACCCCAGGAGTCATGAGGTATGTCGTGGCAGACCCAGCCCTTAGAAATGGTGTGCTCACGCTCGCTGGCCGGACTAAGGAGACTACAAGGATCTATATATCCCGCCTGTCACTCAGCTGGTAGTTGATAGAAGATTCTGAAATAAATAAAATTTAGAGGAAAATAAAATAAAACAAAAAATTTCCTCAGGGCGCTGGGCCCAAAGGGAGCCATACGTCCTTCTCCTTTGCTAGGCAGAAAAAAACAGGCTGCATGCTGCAGGGAGGAGGGTTATGTTTGGAGGGACTGCCCCCTGGGTGGGGCTGTTCAACTCTGTTAAAGTAATATGTATTTAATTATCTAACATATTCTGCCTAGTCCTTTCCTGTGAACAGGAACATAACCCACTTGTCAAGGCTTGAGAAGGCTGTGTCGTCTATGGACGATAAAATAAATATTGTTTGTTTGTTTTTCAATATTTTCTGTCTTTTTTTTGTCAATATTAAAAAAAAAACAGTGGTGAGCAAATATCACCAAAATAAAGCTCTATTTGTGTCCAAAATTATTATATAAATTTAATTTGCGTACAGTGTTGCATGTCCGAGCAATTGTCAATTAAAGTAGCACAGTGCTAAATAGCAAAACATGGTCTGGTCATGAAGAACATAGAACAGGGGTCTCAAACTTGCGGCTCTCCAGCTGTTGCGAAACTACAAGTTCCATGGGGCATTGCAAGGCTGAAAGTTCCAAGCATGATGGGACTTGTAGTTTCGCAACAGCTGGAGTGCCGTCAGTTTGAGACCCCTGATATGGAATCTTCTGGAGGCCAAGTGGCTAAGCTTTTTGGCTGTTGTCAAACATGCACAAAAAGGGATTAACTCCATGCTGCAATACTCTTAATCTGTAATATTTCCTATGTACAAATATACTGTACATACAGTATTAGGCTATTATATTCAGTAAGTCATACTGTATTATTTAAAGAGAATGGGTTAAACCTGTCCCACTTGCGTCCTCAGTTTACAGTATAAAATTATTAATATTGCCTTTATATATGGATTAAATAATAATAAAATATGTAAACCATTTTTCATTCTTGTTGTCTCTGTCCTATACTCGGCAAATTTATTTATTTATTTTCAATTCATACAAGCGTGTTTTGCCCTTTTGTTTTAACTATTGCTCATTTTGTTTTTGTTGTAAGCAAATGGATGCGTCTGAGCAAATGACGTTACTGTGGAAACAGGTTTTTCAATAGGCAGGCGATCTGTTATTGAAGGATAATAAAGGGGTGCACTTTCAGCATTACGTAGATTCGTAGAAGCTATAAAATACACTCTTCCCATTCAGCTTCTTTACTTTGAAACACAGAGAAAGAAGGACTGTTTGCCTTTATTATTTACCTTGAGATGAACACATTGTAATGGCGCTGTCTAAAAGCAGGCATATTCTGAAAAAAACTAGAGGCAAGGACCATCATTGGTAAGATAAGAATGTTCTATGTGTATATGAACCAAAAGAAACCATCACCTTCATTGTAATAGAAAGAGCACTTACAGATAATTGCATATAGGCTGCTGTAGATACTGATTTGTGTGCTTTGCATTTTGCTTTGTAGGTTTGAAAGATACAGTCATTGGTTGCCATTTAGTGTTCACATTATTCAAAGCAGCTAAGAAGCAACTACAGATTAAGGTAATTCCTGAATTTTGAGTTTACTCAAAAAAGCAGTAAAAAGAACATCAATGGTGTACAGTGTAGCAAATCTTAGTACGCAAGCAGATTTAGGATCAGTTAAAGTGACACTAAACTGGGGTTTAAAACAAATTCAATACAAGTATGTATTCTTAATTTCCAATTACCGGTACTCTAAGCTTCCTCCAAATCTCCAAATTAATTTTTTTGTTGCTGTGATCCAACTTCCTTTTAATAACATGTTGGAACGTAGCCCCTAAAATGGACTATGGATTATGTGATTTGTAGTGTGCACAGAGATGTGTACATGAACGCAACTAACGTGTACTACTTGTTTCAAGCAAATGGAAGTGGTGGGGAGAGAAGGATTACAGAAATATATTACAGGGCCATTAAGTAGTGGATGTGTATGAATTACTTTTGTAAAATAACAATATTGTTTTGTGTCACTTTAAGAAATGAATTCTCGTTTCCTAAATCCTACTGTACTGTGCACATCTTCGTAACACTGCCTTGTCAAATATTCAGTCAATTTCTAGCAATGCAAATATTTCAAGAATGGAATCTAATAGGGGATACAGGAAGCATAAAATGTGATGCATTTTGCAGGGAATTTTTTTTAACGTTTCCTATGGAACACGTTCACATCAATGCATTTTTTTGCCTCTGTGTTTTTGGAAAGGGTCAGGGACTTTTTTCCCGCAAATGCAGCAATTTGCATGTAATACACTTCAATGGACCCGCATCCAAAACGCAAGTACGCTTCCCCGCTGACAGCTGAATGTAGAAAAAAAAAATGCTGGCTAAAAAAAAATCACGAAAAAAAAGGCGCTGGGTCCCCCCCAAGGACCATACCAGACCCTGCAGTCTGTATGGATTTGTAGAGGACAAAAAACAAGAGCTGTTTTTTGACAAGTCCTTTAAATAAATAGCTCTAAGCTGTTTTCTCGCCGAGCCATCTTCTCCCGCTGCCGTCTTCTCCCAGAGCCGTCTTCTGCCTTTTTTGTTTTTAATTGGTAACTGGCGGCGAGGAAGAAGATAGTGACGCGGGAGAAGACAGCACAATCCAAGCAATCCAGCCAAGCATCAACAGCAAAGTTGGCCACACACCATCAAATTGCAAGTCAGTCCTTGTGATTGGGGACACCCGTAGGTTCCTCTGAGTGGTTAGGCATGCGGCGCATCAGGGGGTAGGGGGTCCATTCCTGTATATGGTCTGTCTACATATGTTTTCTTCCTCCCGGAACTTCATCAGGACCAACTCCACTGTTGATGCTTGGTTGGTTTGCTTGGATTGTCTCCCCCTACCTTTCCCTGCACATGGGAAAGTGGCTCAACATGGGAATTGCATGTCTGCAGCATTCACACAGGACTACCACCTGCACTGAATTATCTGTTTGACACACAGCATCGCAAATCTGACCACACTCATTGAGCAGTAATCAAGATCTGGAATATCAGAAGATCATAACCAACACCAAGCCCTTACAAGAGGCAGCAGGACAGTGAGTACTATTACACATTGTAGACTGATCATATTGGCGGTTACATCAGGGTGCCCGGAGTGCTAGGACGCAGTCATAGACTGGCTGGATCTGATGCAATCATATGATTGTATTTTATGTGTAAACTACTTGCTGTGAACACTGTGTGTGGGCTGGAACCTCTTTATGACACCCTACTGATGTGGTACAGGTGTGGAGCGATCAACGGAGTGTGGGTCCCTACCTAATATCCAGATTCCTGTTGGCCACATGAGCTTCCTTGTTGCCACCAATCTATGGGATTGTTTCTCAGATTTACCTGTGATGAAAGTGGCTACTGCATTCGCCCATTCAGGTTCCTGGAATGACAACCCACTCTTATCATCATTTGCAGTGGTTCCTTGGCTACAGGTGAATTTATAAGGGATACCATCTTGGGGGGTAGCTCACACAGTATCTTGGTTTTAGCTCAGAGGGGGAGGTCTTCCAAAGCCCCACCATTATACATAGAAGTGAGGGAGGGATAGGTGTGGGACACCCACTACAGGGTTGGGGGGAGGGAGGGCACTGGTCTTTGGAAGACACACGGGGGGAGGGGTTACTTTTGGAGAGCTATATCATGTGATGCTGTTTTATAATTCAATAAACTAGCTATGAGGATATAATCCTTGGGTGTACATAATTTTTTTTGTGGAAGTTTATCTAATGTACACACCCTACCATTATACATGGTGGTACCCTCATCTATTCAATATCTATCAGGTTCCCGGTTTTTAGTTTTTTTTTTCAAAAACTGTGGGGGGGGGGGGGGGTGAGCTGATGAAGAAAATTAAAGTACAGTTGTTACTTGGAGGCAGGATAGGCTTCTCTAAAAAGAAAAGTTTTTAGGGCTCACCCAAAAGTTGACAGAGTTGGAGATAGTCGGACAGTTTGGGATATGGAATTCCAGAGGATGGGAGAGGCTCGGGAGAAGTCCTGGAGGTGAGTATGGGAGGAGGTGACGAGGGAACTAGAGAGCAGGAGGTCTTGAATTTGGTTGGTATTTAGAGACTAGGTTAGTAATGCATTGAGAAGGCTGCTGGTTCACATGTAATGCGAATCGGATCCCATTTAAAATGCATCCGATTCGCATATATGTGAACCGAGTCTTAAGGAAATTTTTAGCTTCATTTATCTGATTTAGGTCATTATTCTTTTTTTTTTACAAATTTGATAAGTGAAATAAACTCAGTCCTTGTTTGTATTTAACTAGAAAGGACCACAAAATAATATATGAAAGGATGAGGTGATAGTCGACAAGAACAGAGATGACATTTCAACAGTTCCAATTAATCTGCGATTTTTATTACCTTTTAAACAAAGTAAGTATATAAACTTGCTTCTTCATGTAAACTAAAGAAATGTTTAAAGTGGTACTAAAGGCAAAATCAAAAATGACATAAAGTATATGATGAAAAATGTCACTAGCATTAACCATGCAGACCAGTGACAGTTTTTCTTACCTGTTGATCCTGTGGTTATTTTTCAACTTCTTTTAACAGACCAAGCTATCCAGCAAAGGTAGCAGTTAGATCACATGTGTCAAACACAAGGCTCACAGGTCGAATCTGGCCACCAGGCCTTTTCATGTGGCCTTCATCTCCAAGGGGAGGGATGGAGGTGAGACGTGAACAGCCTGTGAAAGGTAGCTAAACCCTGCACACTGTGTATGTAGTTCATTCCTCAACACTCCACTTTGTACATAGCGCACGCCTGAACTCTGCACTCTGTACATGGAGCATCTCTGAACTCTGCAATCTGTACATAGAGCACCTCTGAACTCTGCATTCTGTACATTGAGCATCTCTGAACTCTGCAATCTGTACATGGAGCACCTCTGAACCCCGGCACTCTGTACTTAGAGTATCACTGAACTCTGCACATAATGCACTCCTGGTATTTATTGCCCATTTAAGATCCTCCCACTGTGTGCAATTTGGCCACACACGCAATTTGCGGTTTTGGGGTTGTGGGTGAGTTCATGCAACTATTCTCTGAGACAAAAACAAAAAGGCCTGCATGCATTTATATAGTCTTACAGATACAACTGGCTCTTTGAGGACAACCATAATGCTGATGCAGCCCACAATGAAATTGAGTTTGACACCATTGAGTTAAATGGTCAGCTTTTGTTTATTTGTAAAAGCTTTATCCCAAAAAGAAAAGTGTGTTGAGCTTTAATTTGTTAGTCATTTATGTATTTTCCATCTAACACTACACCCTCCATACTCCTGCTGTCAAAAGGTGACTTTGTTGCTCCTCTACAGATAAAGTAGACAATATGGCATGACATGTGTTTCTCACCAGTTGAAAAATAAAGGAATAAAAAGCCTAAAAATTAATGGTGATGCAACCACCACATTTAAAGATTGGTAAGCTGCAATGTACTGTGTATATATATATATATATATATATATATATATATATATATATATTTTCTTTTTGCGTTTGAAACCATTTTATTTACATGTCTGTTCACACCTAATGCCGTGTACACACGACCGTTTTTCATGACGAGAAAAATGCAATTTTTTAAATTGCTCGTGAAAAATGGTTGTGTGTATGCTCCAGAGCATTTTTCTCGACGAGAAAAATGCCGTTAAAAATTGTAGACCCTGATCTATTTTTTCTCGTCATTTTTCACGTCGTGAAAGACGGTCGTGTGTACGCTTTAACGAGGGGTAAAAAAATGTGCATGCTCAGAAGCAAGTTAAGAGACGGGAGCTCTTGTTCTGGTAAAACTAGCGTTCGGAATGGAGATAGCACATTTGTCACGCTGTAACAGACTGAAAAGCATGAAGACTGAAAAGCGCGAATCGTCTTTCACCAAACCTTTACTAACACGCAGTAACACAAAATCAGCAAAAGAAGCTCAAAGGGTGGTGCCATTCGAATGGAACTTCCCCTTTATAGTGCCGTCGTACGTGTTGTACGTCACCGCGCTTTGCTAGAGCATTTTCTTTCACGAACGTGTGTATGCAAGGCAGGCTTGAGAGGAATCACGACAAATCACGTTGAGAAAAACATAGTTTTTTTGCATGACATGAAAAACGGTCGTGTGTACGCGGCATAAGACTTTCAGGCAGCTCAGCTAATTACTGTTGCAGTGTGTTCAATAATGTTCTTCTGGCCTGCTGATTTCAGCAATTTGGGTGTGTAATTTAAGGGATCCAATGAGGGGGGCTAGTTTTTTAAGGGCTTTTTTTAAGGGCTTGTTTCTTTATCGTACACCACGGGACACAGCCTTAGTCATTACATAGTGGGTTGTATGGTCACCAGAGGTGATTGGACACTGGCACAACCAATGAGAACAAGTTCCCCTCCATATAACCCCTCCCATATAGGAAGTACCTTCGTTTTTGTAGTAAAGCAGTAAGGATCTCATAGAAGAGGGGGACCTCTGTGTCCCGTGGTATACTCAAAGAAAAGGATTTTACAGGTAAGCTGTTATTAAAAATCCTACTTTTAGTAGTGTGATAGTATAAATCCTGAATTCTAAAGAAACTGGCTTTTTTATTTTGCAGTTCAGAATGTTCAAGAAAAGATTTGCAGGATACATTGCTCAGGCCTGGGCGGCCAATCAGCTAAGGTGGTGAACCCTTGCTCATTACCTTCAAACACCATTTAATAACTAAAAGCAAATTATATGCCAGTTCTGGAAACTTTGATCTATAGCACGGGAAGAAGCCCTCAAGGTCCAATATGGCTTACCAGTTTCGAGGAGCAACCGCTCTTTCTCAGACCACCTCTGACGAAGATGAGGTCTCTCTCAAAACGCGTAAGTCATATTGGACATTGAGGACTTCTTCTCGTGCTATAGATCAAGGATTACAAATGATTGATATGCCTGCTAACTCAGTTTGTTTGGGAGTATATTATTTGCTTGTATTTATCACTACACAGTATATTAAGATAATGGCTAGGTTGGTGAGCCCTTATGAAGGGACACCCACAGTCCTAAGAGCGTGGCAAGACATGTGTAACCTGGGGGAAGCTCTGTAACAACCGCCAGCCAGTTTGATGAAAGCAAACAGTTCTTTTATTTTAATTACAACTAAAGAAAATGACAGCTTACTTCAGCCAAAGTAATCAAACAGTCCAAATCCTGGTAGTGGTAATCAAACAGCAGGCTCACCGCTAGTCTTTGGTCCCATGCAGGGACAAGGCTCTTCCAAGTAGGGGTGCAAGGCAGGCGAAAAAAGGGGGTTAGCAGCCCGTATCTTCGTTTGGCTGCACACTTGCTGCACAGCTTGTGAGTCTCTCTCTCTTCCACTCACTTCCTTAACACAGGTGCTGATTTGCCTCTGTTGCCTTTCAAGCCCCCATCACCTGGGACT
Organism: Rana temporaria; assembly: GCF_905171775.1. Classification (NCBI taxonomy): domain Eukaryota; kingdom Metazoa; phylum Chordata; class Amphibia; order Anura; family Ranidae; genus Rana; species Rana temporaria. The sequence goes on from NC_053492.1 coordinate 240,856,848, forward strand.
TAACCCCTTCGAGACCAAAGTCCTGGTAGTCAGGGTTTTAAGGCTCTTCCCCTCCAAAGTCTCTTTGAACCTTTGAAATCCTGGGTCCTTAATATAAATGTAGCAATCCAGAGAGTCCTAGAAGTCAGTCCTCTTCAGCCAAACTTAACTTGGGACACCTCACTCTGTATGGGTGAGAACCCCTGAGTACCACAGAGCCCTGCGACTGTTTCCCTTAAAGGGACCACAACTTGAACATTTGGGGAATGTACCTGCCATCCAGGACACATTCCCGGTGTCCTGTACACATGGTAGCGCCATAGTCACAATTCAGAAGAGTGGAAACCTCTCAGTCTCTAAATACCACAGTTGGGCACACGAAGTTGTGAGTAGGGGGTAAGCTTTCATGAGAACCATTTTGATCTTTATATTTTCTTTAATTAAAAGAATATCAACTGTTAGAGGGCTCCCAAATTACAAAGCAATGCACAAAACACTACCTTATTACTTACAATACTGCACTCTGAGTTCCTGCCTTAAATGTAAACATTTTGTTGTATAAAAGTGAATATTCTTGGTATTTCAGGCTGCCCATTGGCAATATGAGATTTTAGATCGGCTTTCTATTAAAGATGCCTTGTGGAATGAGACACCTATGAAGGAAAGCAACAGAAGCCAGATGGTATACATTAGCCTTCTATGGAGAAGACAGAACCATGCTCTTTTATCTCAGGTGTCACCACACAATCCAGAGGACTGGCTAGAACTTGCCAAACTTTCTAGCCTACTTCCAGAAAGCTTAAGGAAAAAAGGGATGCACTTGTCTTCTAGGTATGTTTGTTGGATTACAACACAGTTGCTTTGTACGGAGAAATATAATAAGCATTTGTATTTACTTTCTTTCAAAACATTTTTTATTTATGAGCAAATACCCAATTTTAACTATTTTCCTGCTTTCTTTCCTCTATAATAGAAATATACATCTATATATAATATATATATATATATATACTGTAAATATCTATCTATATATATATATATATATATATATATATATATATATATATATATATATATAGCTATGTACTGTATATAGATATTCTATCTCTGAGAGAATTTCTGTTCCCCTCCTAATAGGTGTCTTCTGCTGTGGAATATTTTGACGAGCAAATCTGGACAAGTCCATCAAAGTGACTTACAGCAACTTATATCCTTGAAGAACACTATTTCCAAAGACCCTGCCCTAGAGATAACTTCTTTAGATCATAGTACATATGATTTCTCAGTATTTCCAGCGAAAACTCGTTGTGACCTGAAAACTTTACCACATGTTGGGGTTCAACAAACTGCCCCTGTGGAACATTTAAGAAATAATGAACCTAGTCAGTCTATACATGATTTAATAAATCCATGGCTGAGCTTACCACTTGCCAACTTTTCTAATGGACCCCAACAACATGTTAAAATGGAATATAGTGCCAAGCAAGCTATAAACACATTTGATCAGATGTATGCTACAAAACAGATACCTGACAATCATAACCCTTATTTTAAGTCCATTGGTGTCCAGGCCATTGTTTGCAAGCCTATAGGAACTAGAAAAAACTGTGGAATCCAGACCGACAGTTGCCAGTCCCTCAGTTCCACAGATGAGATAATAGAACATTACCCAAACAAAGAGGACATCTTTCATAGCTTAACTAAACATTTTTGTAAAATAGGTGCCCATTCAAGAACTGTTTTGAACCGTTGCCATTCTGAGCACTCCAATTGCAATCGGTAAGTGTTATTGACACATATGTAACCACTATGCGCTCACACCAGAGTAAATTCACTAATGAGCATAGGTGTGCTTTGACATACACTATGGAGGCTGTACTGTTTTATATTGTATCTCATTTTCTTAATCAGACTAATATACAGGGAAGAAGAAGTCCTCTGCAATATCGAAGAGCTGCTGAGACGTGCTGAAGCTATACTTCAGGTGTAGTACCAGCATCTTTTGCTTTTCATGTTTCACATGATCACATTTGCCTAAGGACAATCTAACATCTGATACATTCAAACATCATACCTATACCCTATCCTTTATATATCATTAAAGGTGGTTAAGGAGTTTCCAGCTTCCTGTTTTCGTTTCCAAAGGATTCTGTCTCCAGCAGTATATTTAGCTGTTCAGACAGTAAGATACTATACCCACCACACACATTGATCTCTTCTGAGTTTCCAGTCCCCATCGGTTTTTTATCCATCAGTCAAAAAACTAGGCACTTGTTTTAAAATTATCTGATGGTTAAAAAACCTATAGAAAAAAACGATCGTCTGTGGGTACGTCCATCGGTTAAAAATCCACGCATGCTCAGAATCAAATCGACGCATGCTCAGAAGCATTGAACTTCATTTTTCTCAGCACGTCGTTGTGTTTTACGTCACCGCGTTGGACACAATCGGATTTTTAACTGATGGTGTGTAGGCACGACTGATCATCAGTCAGCTTCATCGGATATCTGATGAAAAAATCCATCAGACCGTTTTCATCAGATAAACTTATCGTGTGTACAGGGCATGACTCTCCACTGACACACTACTCTATGACAGTGGCAGCTGGTGCTCCAAATTTTTGGGGGGGCGCAAACAAACTGAAAAAAAAAACCCATCAATTACTGCCACTGTGCCACCAAACGCACAGTGACAGTGACCAGCAGTAGAGGACTAGAAGCTCCTCATGCTTATGTTTTTCTGCAGACAAGCTGGGAAAAAGTTGGGTCATGTGACAGCTGTGTATTAGGAAAAAGGTACTTTTTTTTTAATTAAAATTATTACAGTGCCATCATCCACATACAGAAATAGAAGGGACAATGTGAATGAAACAGTGTGTGTTTAGTATCACTTTAAGTAGAAGGCAAAAGTACAGGAAAGATTATATCGCTGTGCACCCCTCCCAATAACCTGTTCAAGCAGGGGGCTTGTGCTTGTTTATAGAACTAGTGCATTATTACATGTATGGTTTATTTCTGTTTAATTATAGTAATAACATGATTGCTCTTTGTATTATTAAGGAGGAAGAAGATGTACTTAATCAAAAAAAATCTAACACCTTACCACATGACCAGCAACACCTGCCAGGATACCACGACTCTCAAAATGTATGCAAATGTACTAACATATAATGTGCCATGTTCATGAAGTGTAATCTAAGGCAGTAGTATAGTTCATATCTGCAGATGGGCAAGACAAGTGAACATGTTAGGCCGAGTACTCACGGCAGGACATGTCCGATGAAAACGGTCTGCAGACCGTTTCCATCGGACATGTCTGGCCGGGGACTGCCCGGGGACTTCTGTTCGATGGCTATACACACCATCGAACAGAAGACCGCGCGTAAACAATACGCGGGGCGTGTCCGCGGTGTCGACGCGTCGATGACGCGGTGTCGCCGCGACAATGACGCGCCGGCGTGGGCGGCCTGCCTTGAAAATGCTTCCACGCATGCGTCGAAGTCATTCGACGCATGCGAGGGATGGCGGGCGGCAGGACATGTACGGTAGGTCTGTACAGACGACCGTACATGTCCGGGCGGACAGGTTTCCAGCGGACTGTTTTAAAGCAAGTCCGGGAAACAGTTGTCTGCTCAGAAACGGTCTGTCAGACAATTGTTTGCTGGAATCCTGTCCGCGCGGCTGTACACACGAGGGAACATGTCTGCTGAAATTGGTCTGCCGACCAGTTTCAGCAGACATGTTTGGTCGTGAGTACGGGGCCTTACTTGGCTGCCTACTGCATGACACCTTACCTTACCTTGCCCACAGCACTGGGAAGTATTTACATGTATTTTTATGTGTGTATCACCCTGATGGTTAGGCACCATCACCCCGATGGCTAGTAATCTTACCTGCCAGGTATAGTTGCCTTGGCCAATTGATAGGAGATCAATTGATTCCACCCTAATTCTGGAATTGCTGCACTTCTGTCACTAGATGGCCAGGTATCTGGTGACATTAGATAAGACAAGGGCATTTCAAGGACAGATTAAGACTAGATGGGGTATCTCAGCCAATGGGCAGGGATTTTCTTAGGTCCCTTGGCCTACTGGGAGAGCCTATTTATTTGAGTGAGGTCAGGTGATCGGGGTTTTGTGACACCTGGACGGCTGTCTGGGTGGATATCAGTAGTGTATTTAGGTTTTGTGTTGTCCTAGGCCTGACTAAACTCGTGCACACCTAATTTAAATATGACCCACCCCTTCCTGTCAATGCCACATCCCTTTTCAAGTGGGGACACCAGTTATGAGGGCCTGGGGGAGGGAAATGGATTCCCTTAATTTGCATAGATTTCCTCTCACTTCCTGTTTGGCTATGGGGCAAGAAGTGAAGGGAAATCTCTGCAATGGGACAGGGATGGTAAAAAATAATCTGACAAGGGGCTATAATCCTCCCTTACACTATCCAAAAATGAAAAAAAAAAGTGTTGCCTATAGTTCTAAGCACAAATTTCTGATAATTTTATGGGGAGGACTAAGAAGATATAACCATGCCAATGGTGCAGCAGAAAATATATAGCACAGTGAGAAAGGTTTGTGGTCCAGGATGATAGTACAGTCAAAATTAGAAGCGCCCCCCACACTTGCGGGATGCCGGCCACCGGCATACCGGAGCAGTGTGGTCGCTTTATGGGGGCACTAGACTAATTTTCAGCCCAGTCTGCCCTATAAGACTGGCGCTACACTAACAGTGTAGAGCAAGCCGGCGGGGACTCTCTCCGTGCTGCCCCCCTGCAAAATGCTGCCCTAGGCCTGGGCCTTGTCAGCCTAGGCCAGGATGCAGCATTGGTGAATATGTGTTGTGCTGCTAAGCCAGAGCCTGAAGCCTACCCTGGGGACATCCGTCTGCTAGGCTGTCTGAGGGCCTATCCAGAAGCAAGAGAGCAGCATAAGGTTGGGACTTCGGCTTGCAGTCCAACCATAAGTGACGGTTCTGCCAGCCGGAGAACCCGTCGAAGGTAGAGGGGAAGTTGTCACCACTAAGGTACCAACCATCTTATTACCAGGCACTACAGTGAGTAGCTGAAGCAAGTCCCGGAGCAGTATTCTCACCAAGCGGGGACAGTGAAGAATTGGAAAACTTCACAAGTTGTCAAGCCAAGACCCAGCCAGCGGAGGTGACGCTTGCAGAGCAGCCTTGTGTGCCAAACCAGGGACTGAGCAGGCCAGTGGGGTGACGCTTGAGGAGTATCTGTGAGTGCCAAGCTAGGAACCCAGCAGGGAAGATACTCAGTGAGAAGGTTGGAAGAGCTTGGGAGATCCAGTAGCAGAGGGTCAGCAAGTCTAGTAAGGAGAGACTGGGAGCTCAGTGGAGTGAAGATCTAAGAAGTGATTGTAGAGGAAGTACAGAAGTTCATTACAACTTGTGTTAGAAACTGTTATAAGACTGTTGCCATAGGAGACAGCAATCCTACATATGCAGACATGGGGGCAGATCCACAAAAGGATTACGCCGGCGTATCTATTGATACGCCGGCGTATCTATTGATACGCCGGCGTAATTTTAAATTTCCCGCGTCGTATCTTTGTTTTGTATCCACAAAACAAGATACGACGGCATCTGGGATCGATCCGACAGGCGTACTTCTTAGTACGCTGTTGGATCTTAGATGCAATTTTTCGGCCGCCACTAGGTGGCGTTTCTGTCTAAATCCGCGTTGAGTATGCAAATTAGCTATTTACGGCCATCCACGAACGTACGTCCGGCCGGCGCATTTTTTTACGTCGTTTTCGTTCGGCTTTTTCCGGCGTATAGTTAAAGGTGCTGTTATGAGGCGTACTCAATGTTAAGTATGGTCGTCGTTCCCGCGTACAATTTTGATTTTTTTACGTAGTTTGCGTAAGTCGTTCGCGAATAGGAATTTGCGTAGAATGACGCCACCGTTGTAAGCATTGGCTTCTTCCGGTCAAATTTCGAGCATGCGCACTGGGATACCCCCAGGGATGGCGCATGTGCAGTTAAAAAAAAACGTTGTTTACGTCGGGTCATGACGTATTTACATAAAACACGCCCCTATTACATCCATTTGAATTCCGCGCCCTTACGCCGCCAGAGATACACTACGCCGCCGTAACTTATGGCGCAAATTCTTTGTGGATTCAAAATAAAATAAATAAGTTACGGCAGCGTAGTGTATCTTAGATATGCTGCGCCCGGCGTACCGATGCGCCGCTGTACGAGGATCTGCCCCATGGTGTCCTGTTGGGTGCTTTTCCCTGCATGGCTGTCTACCTATAGAATTCTCAGAGTCTGCTAGTTACCATGGCAACTACTAAAGGGTGTCCTGGTCCTAAACACTCTCTCCCACTGTTCTGTTTAAGAGAAAATAAATCTCTTTGCATTCAAGAAGTGTCTGGCACCCATGAATCTACCTTGCATTACACCCACCATGCCTTGTCACCCACTCTACACAGAAGGATGTCAGCTGTCCCTAACTGGAGGTTCTCATTAGACCAAAGGTACCTTGCTACATGTGGGGCTCTTGTATTGCAGTGGGCACAAGTGCTATATAAATGAATAGGGGAGGCAAGACAGCTCATCAGTTAAAATACAGATTAGTACCTTAAAGGGGTGTTCCAGTAATTTTTAATGTTTATTAAAAGTCAGCAGCTACAAAAAGTGTAGCTGCTGGCTTTTAATAAACATACACTCACCTGCTCCACGTTCCAGCGACGCACCGGCCGGGGCACCACTCCCCTCCCCCCCTCTCCGGCCGGCATCTTCATTCTTTTGGCTTCACGGCCGGGCACCCACTGCGCATGTGCGAGCGGCGCTGCACCATCCGATTGGACAGGCGATCGCCTGGGACCTGTCACGTGTCCCAGGCGATCGTCTACAGGGAGGGGCTGCCAAAAGGCGATATGACGTATTGCCTTAGCAGCCCCTCGGCGGAAGGAGGAAGTGGGACAGGAAGTCCCACTCCTCCTGAAGCCCCCCCCCCAAAAAAAATTACATGCCAAATGTGACATGTAAGGGGGCAAAGAGTGGATTAAGCGGAAGTTCCACTTTTGGGTGGAACTCCGCTTTAAAGTGGTTGTAAAGTCTACGTGTTTTTTTTACCCTAATTAAGATAAAAAACACTCCAGTAGTTTTTCCTCCCCTTCCCTAAACACTTACCTGACAGTAAGTGTCCTTGGAAGGAATTGAACCCAGGACTCCAAGTTCAAACCCACATCTCTACTTTGTGATTTAAATTTAGGGATGAATTTACCAAGGGAGTAACATATTAAACATATTTGTTCTACTTATTTCTTTCGTAATGCCAGTTCTACATATGTTAACTGTTAAATATAGCTCAACTCCTTTGCATACCTTTTAGCATTCCTGATATGTTTATTTTGCATAATTTATTGTGACATAACCTGATTGGCATCTTTCCTTCTGCAAAAGGTAATCATGACTCTTATGATCTCGTTAGCCGCTACATTAACCTATAATGTAATACCAAAATAGCTCTATATATTTAGCGTGTAGCTTTTTGTAGCCATAAGGTCACATGGTCACTTTTTAAAGTGGAATTTAATTAAAAATACAAACTGGTGGTAATTTTATGACAGAAAATACCCTATTGGTCTCCCTGCCTGCCAGTGTGTGTGTACACTAAAACACACATGTGCAGCTTAGCATACATTTATGGCACTGCACTGTGCTGTGATGATGTGAGTTGTAGGTGACATCATCATGGCTCAGTCAACCAAGCATCTGGACCCAGAAGGACAAGAGAGAAAGAATAGTAGCACCCATGACTGATGGAGGCTTTGACAGGGCAATGCTGAAGAGGATCACTAGCCAAGTAAGTTTGCCATAATATGCCAATATGCTGTGCATATTAGTACTTTATGGCTAAAGCTCCATTTTAGGGGAGGTTTAATTCCACTTAAAATTTTTGGTGCAATAAATAATAAGCAAGTACAGTAAAACCTTGGATTGCAAGCATAATTCGTTCCGGAAACATGCTTGTAATCCAAAGCACTTGTATATCAAAGCAAATTTCCCCATAAGAAATAAAGGAAACTCAAATGATTTGTTTCGCAACCATTTTTCCATAAGTCTTTAAGTTTATATTCCATATAAAAAGATTATAGCAATGTGACCAGGTTGTGTAACCATAAAGTGTCCATAAGTGTCCACAAATGGAAGCCTCCACAAGGGGATTAGAAGCACAATCCAGCAGGAGCTACAGAGTATAAAAGAGAAGAGAGGCGCCTCGAAGTGTAGCAATATGGTTACATTTCGTGAAGGTAAAACATTTAGCAACTCACATAGTTGATGATTAAAACAGGCACATCGAAGTATGCAGGCATCCGGGGTAAATCTGTCCACACGGACCATTCTCCGCACCACCGGCTCTCACTGCTGTCAGTCTGCAATTGTAGGAGGAAAGACTACCCTGCAGTAGAGCGATCTGAAAGTGAGGCTTGATACGCTTGTGAAGCGCAGCGTGGAAGGGATGATGTCGATGGCAGTGCGGAGGATGGTCTATGTGGACAGCTTTACCCCGCATGCCTGCATACTTAGATGTGCCTGTTTTATTTATCAACCATGTGAGTTGCTACAGTAAATGTTGTACCTTCATTAAATGTAACCACATCGCTACACTAAGTCCCCGTACACACGACCGAATCTGTCCGCTGGGATTTATCCGCGGATCAGTTCCAGCAGACAGATCCGGTCGTGTGTAGGCCCGAGCGGACATTTCCCAGCGGATAAAAATCCAGCCGACGGATTTCCAGCGGATACATTTTTTTTAGCATGCTAAGAAATCTATCCGCTGGAATCCAGTCCCTCAGACTTATCCGGTCGTCTGTACAGACTCACCGGATAAGTCCGCCCGATCCCCATTCCTCGCATGCGTCGAAGTGATTCGACGCATGCGTGGAAGTATTTACCTTCCAGGGTCGCGCACATCACCGGGCCAACGGATTTCCTCTCCTCTGTACGAGGCCTTAGAGGCTCCTCTCTTCTTTTTTATATTAAGTTGTGACATGATGCTACTTGTATATCATTTATCAAATTAATTAAAAAAAATAGTTTGTCTTGCAAAACACTCTCAGAGGTACTCTCAATCCAATGTTTTACTGTATAGCTTGAGCATTTGGCTTTATGTACCAGGAAAAGACTGCAAACCTTTAATTTCAAGGGAGACAACAGCAACAGGCTAAAAGATGCAGTATCCAACTTGAACAACCAGTTGCTTCCACAAGGATTCTACAGTTCCTCATGTTTTGCTTTGTGCCTTTTAAGACTACTTTGCAGTAAAACAAGGAAGCATAAAAAAAAACCCTCTGTAGTATGCTAATGTGCTTTACACAAGAATGCTGCACACACACAAACCATGTACAATTTTAGGAAAACAATACACAACATACAGACTATCACAAAAAATGCATATATTATACACATGCACAGGCTATCTATCCTTTCTAGCATGACAGCATATGCGATAGGGATACGCTAAACAATTACCTAACTTGGGTTATGGATCTAGTGTCATCCCCAGGTAAAGTTCCTTTCTTTCTCTGTCCTGGATTTGTTTTACTTCTATCCAGGATCTCAAGTTCAAGTCCTTTGTTTCCTCCCCCCTACTTCTCGCCAACATCACTTCCTGCTCCATGAGCTTGATGAAACCGGGCAAACTAGTTAATTATCATATTAATGGAGGAAGCCCAACTTCTAAAAACAAAACATGGTAACTAAAATGTGTTATTTCATATATTTATGCTGTATGCTGTAAAAATCACCACAATAGCCACAGCAACACATTCCACCTTTTGGTTTTTGTAGCATAATATAGGAAAAATTGGAAACTTAGCAATTCTCAGCAGTTCTTAAAGCCTTTGTCCTGAAAAGGGTGAAATGGACAAGCTACAATAGTCTTTGAATCAGGTTTAGCAATGTCCTCCTGACAATATGGAAATGCTCAGATGAAAGTCCAATCCAATTCAGCCATCATCAGGAAATTATCTCTTCTTCTGGTCAGCCTCATCTTATTTGGCTTGGTCATCTGCTCTGCCTGCTGCACCTCTCAAGGACAAAGCTGATTATATGTTCCTTCCAACTGTGCCAAACATATAGCTAACTGCTTATATTTCCCTATCTGTCCATTTCCAGTGGAAAGAATAAATCTGCATCCCTCTTCATGCTGTCCTGGAAACACAAGCCTGGTTCTAGTTAGTCTTTACAGCATGGCACTCTCTAGCAAAGTGCCCCAGTCTATGATAACAAAAACACCCAATGTGACTGAATATAACATTCCTAGCCATTTGCTTCCACCTCTTAAGCAAAGCTGGTGTAATAATCCCATCTATTTCTATTCTAGGAACCCCCTCCGTAATAAAGTAGTCCCTTGTTGTCTCCTGGAGATCACAGGTCTTGCCTCACTTTTGTCTGATCAACTCAGCCATCGCTATTTGAGTTGATCAGATTCAGTTTCCCGCCTATGCGAAGTTACAGCGGCACATGACCTACCTATAGGCTTTGGCCCTTTGTCCTTTTATGTTCATAAGGGCTGCACCCCGCTTATTCAAATTTTTAGCTTTTCCTGCAGTAGTTTTGCCTTACTTTTTAAATTCCTTGCCTTGCTTGCAGTGTCTTATAAACCCCCGGAGTCCACTGCAAGCTGCTCTTTAACCACTTCAATACAGGGCACCCTCCTGCTCAGACCAATTTTCAGCTTTCAGCGCTCTCACATTTTGAATGACAATTGTGCGGTCATGCGAGGCTGTACCCAAACAAATTTTTTATCATTTTTTCTCCGCAAATAGAGCTTTCTTTTGGTGGTATTTCATCACCTCTGGGGCTTTTATTTTTTGCACTACAAATAAAAAGAGAATAAAACAAAAATTGTCTTTGTTTCTGTTACAAAACTTTGTAAATAAGTATGTTTTCTCCTTCACTCATGGGCACTGATGAGGTTGCACTGATGAGGAAGTACTGATTGGCACTGATGAGGTGGCACTGATGAGGTGGCACTTATATGCAACACTGATAGGCAGCACTGATAAGCATCACTGATGGGCAATGATAGGTGGCACTGATATAAACTACTGATGGGCACTGATAGGTGGCACTGATTGTCACTTAAAGGCAGAACTAATGGGTATTTATAGGCGGCACTGATAGATGGCACTGATAGGCAGAACTGATCAGAGGCACTGGCAGGCATCACTGATGAGCACTGTGTGCCATCCCTAATGGGCAATGATTGCCATCTCTGGTGGGTTCTAGTGGGCTTACCTGGTGGTCATGGGTGGGCATACCTGGTGGCTATGTGTGGGCACCCTTGCTGGCCATGGGTGGGCATCCCTGGTGGCCATGGGTGGGCATCCCTGGTGGTCCTGGGTGGGCATCCTTGAGGGTTGCACTGATAATCAATCAGTGTAGACCCCTCCTGTCAGGAAAGCAGTTGATCAGCTCTCCTTCACTTGCGTCTGTCAGTGCAAGTAGAGGAAAAACTGATACTGTGATTGGACAAAGCTGATCACATGGTAAAAAGCCTCTGTCAGAGGCTCTTTACCTTGATCGGAGATGCGGTGTATCAGACTGACACACAACTGGTTGCCACGCTGCGTGCCCCCATGGGGGGTGTGATTGCGGTTCAATTTAAATTGTTTTGTTTTGCTATGTGTTTTTTAAGGCAGTAAAGCAAGGAAGCATAGAAATAAAAACTCCATAGTATATTAATGTGATTTACTAAACAAGAATACTGTACTCACACCAACTTTATTTATGATAAAATGAATGAATAAATTTATTTTTGTCTTAATTAGAGCATAGGAGTGGATCAAGAATACGCTTTTCTAGAAAAAAAAAGATGCTTGGATTCAGCTCATCCAGATACTACCAAAGAATACGATGAAGGCTTGAACATGAAAAACCAAAGGCATCTGTGTAACATCATCCAGGAACTGGAAAAAGTATATACCATTGAAGAGTGCATTATGGAGGAAAACCAAAAGATAAGGAAATTCCAGGAACTGATGCAATGGGAGCTTATTGACGAACAGCAGACTTTTTATAAACAAGTGAAAGAAAAAGTTTTTTGTTTTAAGTCACTTGAAAGAGAAGTACGTCAGGTAGAAAACCTGGAGAAAAATTTGCCAAGGGAGGATGCAAATAAGCACAAACTAAAAGAGTAAATGGACAAAATAAAAAAATACTGCCAGAGCGTAGTCAAGAACATAAGATTGCATACAGAGTCGTAGTGCCGCCATTTTAAAGAAGCAGAACCTGAACTTGCTACAACAACTAGCGTATATGTCTATGAGCCTGTCTATAAACCAGACTAATATGGGAGAGCTGGGTCTAGTTGCTATGCCTGGCTAAGACCTTTTCTGAACTAGTAATAGTCCCATACATCTGTGAAAACATGCCCACTCTATCCAGTAGTATCAGGCCTAATCTGAAGACTATTACTTCATGTATATTTCCTGCACCCAATAGGTGTTCTCTTTTATATCTACAGTAATAAATGCAAATTTCAGCATATTCGTTTTAAATCATAAAAACGTAGGAGTTATTATACAGTACACAAAAGTACAAAGTGTGAGACACAGTGTATGATATACACGTCTAAAACAGACACAATGGTGATCTATGGGTTAATAAGCATGTAGTGAAACAATACACATAACCGTAAAAGTGAATAAGTACAGTATGGTGTGTGTCTAGTATATCCAAAACCACCTTAAATATTATGCATATAGCAAAAATGCAAATGACACAAAAACAAATGTGAAAAATGAAATGTGAAAATTCAGTACAACAAGGTATATCCAAAATGCAAAATACCTAGGATAATATACATATAACAAAAATATGCAGATGCCACAAAACAAATATAAACAAATGAGATGTAGAAATCCACACTAAATGAATGAAATGAACTACAGGGTTCTGTAACCACTATCACTATAAAGTTCATCAGTGGACATCCAAATAGGGGGAGGCCAGTCCCAAATCAACACACGTTGATCAATGCTTCAAGTGATCTGTGTAAACATAGATGGTATACTCTAGAAAGTATCACCCGGGCGTGCCTTCACCGTTGGACAGGGGAGAGAAATTAATACTTTTACCCTCCACTATGGACCCAGCTCACCATACGGTGGTGGATCGCCTGCGCTTGTACCTTGTACTGAATTTTTACATTTCATTTTTCACATAGTGACGCGCACTGATCATTCCAAAATAACTAAAGTGAAGCAGAAAAGGAGAAGTTCGGGAATTTACGGAGGACATTACAAAGAGGCAGAAAAAAACAGCAAATTCAGTTTCATGAAAAATAGAGTACAAGGCCATTAAAGCGGGGGTTCACCCTGTTAAAAAAAAAAAATGTTTTTTTTTATTATTCCATTACTTTCGGCATCGTAGCGCGAGCTACGGTATGCCGGTCCTAAATTTTTAATCCCCGTACTCACTGTGCTATTGTTGATTGAAGAATCCGGGGAATGGGCGTTCCTATGGTGAGAGAAGGTGATTGACGGCCGGCCCTGGCACGTCACGCTTCTCCGGAAATAGCCGAAATAGGCTTGGCTATTCACGGCGCCTGCGCATAGCCTGTGCGCAGGCGCTGTGAATAGCCGAGACCTACTCCGGCTGTCTTCGGGGAGCGTGACGTGCCAGAGCCGGCCGTCAATCATCCTCCCTCTCCATAGGCACGCCCATTCCCCGCGGGAGTCGGATTCTTCAATCAACAATAGCACAGTGAGTACGGGGATTAAAAATTTAGGACCGGCATACCGTAGCTCGCGCTACGATGCCGAAAGTAATGGAATAATGGGGTGAAGGAGGGTGAACTACCGCTTTAAGTAGTGGATGTGATTATTTTTGGAGACTAAGGATATCACTTTGTGAATCTGTAAACCCAACATTTCAGATTCCTGATGTGCCTGCTGTACCATGTAGTTGTATGAAAATGTATCCTGTTCTCTTGTTTTGCTTCCTTTACAGTATGTGAAATCCTTGGTGTCCCTGACAGTCACTCTGCTTTCCTATTAAAAAATTATCACACTAGACATGAGAGCACAGCATGGTTAGTTCTCTAGCGGCGCTGAAAGCTCAGCCTGCTCTCCTTTAATGATTAGACTTGTCCTGATCAATGTTTTGCCTTTCATTTCTATTTAAAACTGAATGGGTAGTTTTACAAGCTGAGGGTTTACATATACTTTAAGCTTCCTGTCCACCATTTTTCAGAAGAAACAAAGAAAATATGTCACACTTTTTCACGCTGAGTGATAAGGCATTAAAATCTCTACTCAAGTTCAACCTATTAGTTGCAGGACCAGCATTAGTTTCTGAGGACTAAACATTTATAGCAGGCACTGATACTTGCCAATATAGGTTACAAAATATAGTATTCACTTAATCCTGAAATTACATTGTTGTGGTGCATTGTTGCATGCAGTTAAGGAAATACACCAATAGGCACTACAGTTCATATAGGGCCAAATTCTCAAAAGAGATACGCAGGCGGAACTGCTGTTCAGCCTGCTTATCTCTGTGCCTAACTTTGGAAACGATCCTCAAAAGGCTTTTTCCAAAGTTAGGCAGAAAATCTGACATGTGTAAGACACTTACACGGTCAGATCTTAGGATGCAGTACCGCATCCGCCGCTGGGGGCATTTCTCATTGAAATGCCGCTTTGAGTATGCAAATGAGGACTTAAGCAGATCCACAACGCTTTTCAGCATTGTGATTTCTGCGTAAGTTCCGATTTGCTTGCGCAAAACTAGGGCTGGTTTTACAATGTGGAAAATTAGTCACACCATGTAAAAGCCCATTCAAGCGACGGCATTTGGTATGCATTCCCGAGGGAGAACTCCACGGCAATTTGTAAAATCAAAACCGGCATGGGTTCCCCCCCCAGGAGCATACCAGGCCCTTAGGTCTGGTATGGGTTGTAAGGAGACCCCCCCTACGCCGAAAATTTGACGTAGGGGGTCCCCCTACAATCCATACCAGACCCGTATCCAAAGCACGCTACCCGGCCGGTCAGGAAAGGGAGTGGGGACGAGCGAGCGCCCCCCCCCCTCCTGAGCCGTGCCAGGCCGCATGCCCTCAACATGGGGGGGTTGGGTGCTCTGGGGCAGGGGGGCGCACTGCGGGCCCCCCCACCCCAGAGCACCCTGTCCCCATGTTGATGAGGACAGGACCTCTTCCCGACAACCCTTGCCGTTGGTTGTCGGGGTCTGCGGCGGGGGCTTATCGGAATCTGGGAGTCCCCTCAAATAAGGGGGCCCCCAGATTCCGGCCCCCCCACCCTAAGTGAATGGATATGGGGTACATCGTACCCCTACCCATTCACCTGGAGGCAAAAAGTTAAAGTTATTAAACACACAACACAAGGGTTTTTTAAATAATTTATTAGTCTGCTCCGGAGGCCCCCCCTGTCTTCTTTATTAGCTCTAATACCAGGGGGGGCTTCTTCTTCCACTCTCCGGGGGTCTTCTCCGCTCTCCGGGGGGGTTTCTTCTTCCGCTCTCCGGGGGGGGGGTCTTCTCCGCTCTCCGGGGGTCTTCTTCTATCTTCGCCGCTCTCCGCTGTTGACTCGGCGCACCCCGGTTCTTCTGCAGCTGTCCGGTGCCTTCTTCTTCAGCGCTGGTTGCCTGCTATCTTCGTGTGTTAGCTCAATTACTAGCAGGCAGCCATCGCGGTCTTCTGTGACGTCATGTTCTTCTTCTCCCTTCTTCCAATGTTGACACGTCGCCTCTTCTCACTGCAATGATGGAAGCGCGCCTTGCATCCCATTTATATAGGCATCACCGTCCCATCATGCTCCGGTAGGTACCCACGTGGTGGGTGCCTACCCACGTGCACCCACCGCGTGGGTACCTACCGGAGCATGATGGGACGGTGATGCCTATATAAATGGGATGCAAGGCGCGCTTCCATCATTGCAGTGAGAAGAGGCGACGTGTCAACATTGGAAGAAGGGAGAAGAAGAACATGACGTCACAGAAGACCGCGATGGCTGCCTGCTAGTAATTGAGCTAACACACGAAGATAGCAGGCAGCCAGCGCTGAAGAAGAAGGCACCGGACAGCTGCAGAAGAACCGGGGTGCGCCGAGTCAACAGCGGAGAGCGGCGAAGATAGAAGAAGACCCCCGGAGAGCGGAGAAGACCCCCGGAGAGCGGAGAAGACCTCCCCCCCGGAGAGCGGAAGAAGAAACCCCCCCCCGGAGAGCGGAGAAGACCCCCGGAGAGTGGAAGAAGAAGCCCCCCCTGGTATTAGAGCTAATAAAGAAGACAGGGGGGCCTCCGGAGCAGACTAATAAATTATTTTAAAAACCCTTGTGTTGTGTGTTTAATAACTTTAACTTTTTGCCTCCAGGTGAATGGGTAGGGGTACGATGTACCCCATATCCATTCACTTAGGGTGGGGGGCCGGTATCTGAGGGCCCCCTTATTTGAGGGGACTCCCAGATTCCGATAAGCCCCCGCCCGCAGACCCCGACAACCAACAGCAAGGGTTGTCGGGAAGAGGTCCTGTCCTCATCAACATGGGGACAGGGTGCTCTGGGGTGGGGGGCCCGCAGTGCGCCCCCCTGCCCCAGAGCACCCAACCCCCCCATGTTGAGGGCATGCAGCCTGGCACGGCTCAGGAGGGGGGGGCGCTCGCTCGTCCCCACTCCCTTTCCTGACCGGCCGGGTAGCGTGCTTTG
Organism: Rana temporaria; assembly: GCF_905171775.1. Lineage (NCBI taxonomy): Eukaryota > Metazoa > Chordata > Amphibia > Anura > Ranidae > Rana > Rana temporaria. Next base: position 240,873,531 of record NC_053492.1, read on the forward strand.
GATACGGGTCTGGTATGGATTGTAGGGGGGCCCCCTACGTCGATTTTTCGGCGTAGGGGGGGTCTCCTTACAACCCATACCAGACCTAAGGGCCTGGTATGCTCCTGGGGGGGGGGAACCCATGCCGGTTTTTTCTTTGAAAATTGGCATGGAGTTCTCCCTCTCAGGAATGCATGCCGAGCGACGCTGTCAATTTTTTTTATAATTATTTGTTTTCCCGGCGCGTATATTTTTTTTCACCCGTCGCAACTTTAGTGTCCCGTCGCAATCCACAAAGCCCGGCGTAAATTACGTTCGCGCGCTGCACGTCGGGAAAATTACGTCACATACCGCATGCGCAGTACGGCCGGCGCGGGAGCGCGCCTCATTTAAATTTTAAACGCCCCCCGGAGAGGAGGACCGCCTTGCGACGGAGGCACTTAAGTTACACGGCGTGTAATTTCTAGGTAAGTGCTTTGTGGATCAGGCACTTAGGTAGAAATTTGAAGTCAGTGTAACTTAACTGCTGAAAGTTAAGTTAGGCAGCTTTTTTGAGAATTTGGCCCATAGTTTATAAAGTAAAAAATGTTTTGTTGAATTCTTTCTCATATTAAACTCTAATGCCACGTACACACGACCGTTTTTCGGGTTCTAAAAAATTCTAAAAACGATCGTGTGTGGGCTTCAGAGCATTTTTCGGGTTCTAAAAAATGTCCAAACCCGAAAAATGGTCTGAAGCCCACACACGATCATTTTAAATGACATTTTTAAAAAACGTTGCATTTCAATGCATTTCGTGCTTAGGCGCACGTCAAATAAGGCAATGGTATTTTATACATAAGTTTGTTCGCATTAGTTTGATTTATATAGTTATGTTCTTTTGCACCCTTCATTACCTTCTCATTAGTGTACATGAAGCCTGAAGACATCTAATTCAAACAGGGGCCAGTGAGCGGTAAAAACAAGCAGTTGAGACGCAGTGTAATCCACCACCCCACCCCCGCTCACCCACCTAAAGAAGGGCATGCTGCTGCAACGGGCTGTACAAATAGCCATGGTGCTTTTCTTTGTGGCCGTGGCAAAAATTAAACTGTGTGATGCTTTCAGTGGGTGGTGCTGCCCAATGCAACCCATTTTTTGAGGCCACATCAAAGGCTGAACCACTATGCCACAACTGGGGCACAGTGGTTTATCGTTTTCAGGTAAATAGACATATCACCTTCTCACCACCTGTCAAATTCCCTCTGAAAAGTGATCCACTATTCATCATATTCATATTCTCTGAAAAGTGGACAAGAAAATTCAAGTTAGACTTACGGGTAACTTGTTTTCCAGAAGTCTTTCATGACAGCACCTTGAGAGATAGTGACTCCACCCACAACCACAGGAAACACCTTCTACCTCCCTAGCATACCTCAGTTGTCTCATAAAAACCTCCAGCCCCGGCTGGAACACATAAACACATACGTAAGTCACAGCATAGCATATCAAAACACTAGGGCGAGTCGTTGCTGTCCTGAAAGACTTCTGGAAAACAAGTTACCGGTAAGTCTAACTTGAATTTTCCCAAGGCGTCTTTCAGGACAGCACCTTGATAGGATAACAGAGATGTACCCCCTTAGGGTGGGACAACAGTTTGTAGGATCTTTCTGCCGAAAACCTGGTCACTGGCAAATGTGAGGTCCAATCTGTAATGCGCACAAACTTACGGTAGCTTGAACACGTTGCTGCTTTGCAAATTTGCTCTGGGGTGGCACCATCTCGCTCTGCCCATGTGGTCGCAAGTGCTCTTGTTGAATGAGCACAGATTCCTACTGGTGGCACGATGTCTGCGTGAGAGTAGCCTCCCGAATAGATAACTTTAACCATCTGGCCAAGGTAACTTTTGAAGCTTGGCAACCTTTTTTGTTGCCTCCAAAAAGAACAGATAATGATTCTGTGCGTCTGAAGCTCTTTGTTATTTCTAGGTAGCATAACAAAGCTCTTCTTACATCTAACCTATGAAAAAAAGTTTCTTTCTCCCCTGAGGGATTTGCACAGAAGGTAGGTAGCACAATATCCTGGCAGCGATTAACTGTTGACGCTACCTTAGGTAAAAATTTTGGATCTGTTCTCAGAACAATTCTGTGAAAATAAAGATAAATAAGGTTCCCTAATTGACAGGGCATGTAATTCACTGATCCTGCGCGCTGACGTGATAGCGACCAGGGAGAACGTTTTTAAGGTAAGATCTCTGAGAGATACGTCTTCTAAAGGTTCAAATGGCCTTCCTGCCAGGGATTGTAAAACTACAGAGAGATTCCATTTCGGGAAACCTTTGATCTGAACCAGTCTAGACCTAGAAAGGGCTTTGAAGAACCTAGCTACTAGCGGCTCTGAGGCCACGAATCTTTCCAGAAACACTGTCAAAGCAGATACTTTGTACCTTTAAAGTACTGATTGCCAGACCCTTATCTGCTCCTTCTTGCAAAAACTCTAAAATGGACCTAAGATCGTTTTGGTCTTGACCAGACGAGTTACACCAAGAAGTATACACCTTCCACACTTTTGTGTATATGGCCCTCGTCAGTTTCTTCCTACTTTCTAGTAGTGTAGAAACTAAACGATCTGAAAACCCTTCCATCTTTAAGAGCTGCCTTTCAGATACCAGGCTGCAAGGGAGAGACTGGACACATCTGGATGAGTCACAGGACCCTGTATTAACAGATCCTGCCTGAGAGGAAGATGCCAACATGGCTTGGTCGCCATTCCCAGGACCGTCAAGAACCAAGCTCTCTTGGGCCAGTACGGGGTGATCAAGATGACCGGTACCTTCTCTCTCTGAATTTTCCTTAGTACTAAAGGGATTTACTGGAACGGGGGGAACGGAAAGCACAGGCGAAACCTCCAAGGGTGCGCCAGAGCGTCTATTCCTAGAGACCCGTCCAGTCTGTTTAGGGAAAAGAATTGAGGTACTTGAGCATTTTGCCTTGAGGCAAACAGGTCCACTTCTGGCCGACCCCACTTGTTGAAAATTTCCACAAAGACCTCTGGGTTCAGAGACCACTCTGACTCCCACCCTGTTCAGGAGGACCCCTTTAAATGAATAGCTGAAAGGGACAGCAAGTTATTTTCTGCCCACAGAAGAATTTTTGCAGCAAGAATTTGCAGAGGTCTGCTTCTTCTGCCCCCCTGCCTGTTTAGGTATGCCACTGCCTTGGCGTTGTCCGTTAGCATCTGAACATGGTGATTTTGGAGATACGGAGCAAACTTTATTAGGGTCAATGCGATCGCCTTTAGCTCTCTCCAGTTTGAGGATCTTTTTGACTCTTCTTTCATCCAAGACCCTTGGATGAAATTTTTTCCTAAGTGGGCTCCCCATCCCCACGCACTGGTGTCTGTAGTCAGTCTCTTTTCTACTGGAAAGGACCACTCCAGACCTCTTGAAAGGACCCCCTGATCTTTCCACCAATAAAGTGACCTCTTCACTCGTGATGGAATTTTTATCTGAGTGTCCAGGGATCTGAGATTGTGATCCCATGACCTCAGGAGAAAGGCTTATAGGCATCTGAAATGTAGCCTTGCCCATTTAATGGACGGCATTGTTGAAGTCAGGACTCCTAATGCCGACATTACCTGCCTTATTGTTATAGGCTGGTTGGACTGTAGCCGTAACACGGCGTCCTGAACTCTGACCTTTTTCTCCTGTGGATGAAAACATTTTTGGTTCACCGAATCGACTTGGTAACCCAAGAAACGGATCTCCTGAGATGGAACTAGGGATGACTTTTGTAGGTTCAAAATCCAGCCCAGAGATTCCAGGTGGCACTGCGCCTTGGATAGGTTGTCTAGTAACCTTTCTTTCGATGGGGTGAAGAATAACAGGTCTTCTAGGTAGGGTATAACTGCCACCCCTGTAGACGAAGCGGGGCTAGGGCTTCCGCCATCACTGTGGTAAAAATTTGAGGCGAGAATGACAGCCCGAATGGAAGGGCCCTGAATTGCAGATGATGAACTACTCCCTCCATTCTTACTGCCAACCTGAGGTACCTCTGTGACTGAGGGGAGATTGGGATGTGTAGATATGCATCCCTCAAATCTATTGACGCCATATAACAGTCTGGCGTCAATAGATTCTTGACCGAAAAGATTGAATCTGTCTTGAACTTTCTGTATTTGACAGATTTGTTTAGAGGCTTCAAGTTTAGGATCATTATGAATTTTCCTGTAGGTTTCTTTATCAGGAAGATGTGTGAATAGAACCCCAGTTGCTGTTCTTCTGGAGGTACTTGGACGACCACACCCTGTTGCATCAGCTCTTTTAAAGAGGACTTGGCCAGGGATTTTTCTGGGTCTTTTGGGGTATTTGTTATCAAAAACCTGCTTGGAGGTGTCTCAGAGAACTCTGGGCAAGAGTGGTCAGGATGTACTGATTGGAAGTTACCACTGACCACTGCAGAAGGAACTTTTGTAGTCTTCCGCCTACCCACACGGCTGAGTCATTGGGATTTCCCGGCTTGCATAGGAGGATGGAAAAGGATTTCACCTTTCCCTTTTGCCTTCTGTGCGGCCCAATTCCTCCTGCCTCCTTGGGGTTTGTTGTCTTTTTCTTGAGCCTTTTGAGGTAGAAAAAAATGTCTTGGGGGTTGTTTCTTCCTTTTTACTGGGAAGGATATTTTTCTGTCAGCTGTCCTGTCTAGGATACTTTCTAGATCAGGCCCAAAAAGAAGGTCCCCCGAAAAAGGAATTCCACAAAGCTTATTTATTGAAGCTGCATCACCTGGCCAGGTCTTTAACCACAATGCTCTTCTTGCAGTGTTAGTCAAGGCCTCACCGACATCTTGATTGCTTCAGCTGAAGCATCTGCTATGTAAGCAACTGCAGAGGATAAGGTGGAAAAAGAGTCTAAAATTTCCTGTTTAGGTGAGTCCGCCATTATATGGGCTTTCAGCTGGTTAGTCCAAAATTCTAAGGCCTAGATTCACGTAGGGCGGCATAACGTTGTGCGGGCGTAGTGTATCTTATTTACGCTACGCCGCCGCAACTTAGAGAGGCAAGTGCTGTATTCACAAAGCACTTGCGTCCTAAGTTACGGCGGCGTAGCTTAAATCTGCCGGCATTAAGCGTGCGTAATTCAAAGTAGGCAGGTCGTGGGCGTGTTGTATTTAAATTAAGCGTCCATACCTTGCATGGGCTGCGCCACCTATCTGGAGATACGCCATCGTAAGTCTTTGAGAATCTGGGCCTAAGTTTATAGCTACACACGAAGTGGCCATAGCGGGTTTTAAATTATTCATAATAGATTGCCAAGATCTTTTTAATAAGAGATCCTTGCGTTTGTCCATTGGGTCTTTTAGGACCCCCATGTCTTCAAAAGACAGATCAGTGGACCTGGAGACCTGAGAGAAGGCCGCATCCAGTTTAGGGACCTTATTCCACACTGCAGAGGGATCTTCTTCAAAAGGGAAACGCCTTTTGTGGGCTTTTGAGAAAACTTTTTTTTTCTCTGGATCCTGCCATTCTTTCCTTATAGCATCAGAAATGACCGGATGGATCGGGAATGTCCGCCCTTTGGGCTCACTTAGACCCGCATACATGCGGTCATGTAAACTCAACTCCTTTTTCTCCTCACTTAGGCCCAACGTGACATGAATAGCCCTAAGTAAGCTATCTACCTCCTTTAGGGATAATTTAAACCTGGAAGGGGAAGCTGCTGACTCCTCTCCTGAGTCCTCTGAATCCTCACTAGGAGGTACCTGGGACTGTCCTTCCCTGGTGACAGGTTCATCAGATAAAGGTTCTACCGCTGGTATGGTCACCGACCCCTGGGAGGACTGTGAAGTGGAGGCCTGAGAGTCAGCCGGGGTAACTAAAGAGTCACGAAAGGTTTGAATCGTGGCAAATAGTTCCTTCTTTACAGAGGCCATCAACTCTTCCTGTACAGAGGCTAATTCCTCCTGAACTAAAGAAGATATGCAGGTGCTGCATAGTGCTTTCTTCCAATTCTCTCCCATCTTTGCCCTACACGTTTCTTTTTTGGGTCAGAGCTCTTGACCCGGAGAGAAGAGAAAAAAAAAGGAGGGAAGAAAGCAGGGGAATCCTTAGTGAGACCTAGTCTCCATAGGTGAACCCCCCTAACAGGTGCACTAGGAAGGGAAAGTGAAATTCAAGTGCCCAGACAGGCCCCTTGCCACTAGGGGGTATAGGAAAAAGGAGAGAGACTGGAAAAAATACAGGTAAGGGAAAGGCAGACTTAAAATGCTGCCTCCTACCTAAACCTTGCCGGTGCCTGTGTCTGTGCCTGTCCCCACCGCCGTAATCTCTGCGTTCTCCATTGCAGTGTACAGCGTCAAAACAGTGGCTTCCACGCCGTTTCCGGACTCCCCTAGTGCCTCTGCACCGGACCGGAAATGGAAGTAGGCCCCAGCCTCGGTCCTGCCTCTTCCCCCTGCGGTCACGGCGGAAATTACGCTGCGCTGACCCGGAGACCTGTTCTGGCCACACCAAAATGGCGGCGATGCGCGCGATCGCGGCTAGGCCACCGAGTCTTTCAGCTCTCCCCGAGCACTGAGGGAGGAAGAGGAGCCCGGACACCACCGCTACCGTTCAGATAGGCTGAGAGGACCGACAGTCTCGAATGGAGGAAAAAACAGTAAGAGGGAAGCCCGTCTTCCAGTAACACCTGAAAGATACTGACTCCCCTCACCGAAGATGTTCCCTCCAGCCGGAGGAAACATAAAAACTGAGGTATGCTAGGGAGGTCCCTCCCTTTGAAGATCTGGAGGAAGGTGTTTCCTGTGGTTGTGGGTGGAGTCACTATCTCTCAAGACGCCTTGGGAAATCATAAATTCTGTCCGGGTATGTAAACTTATGAGCATAACTGTATTTGTGCCAATTCAGTGCCTTACAATTTATTGAAACCAATGGACTGTCAAGACAATCCAGAGTCCAGTAATTTCAGTTGAAAAGTTCAACAATGACAGTTTGCATATTATCTCACTACGGATTTCCTTTATAGAGCATAGCAGAGCTTTTGACTATTATTATTAACTTTTATTTTCGCAGCACCGTCATATTCCTTAGCACTATATAGCACACAGCAACTGAAACTTAAAGGAGAAGTACAGCCAAAGCTCATTTGGCTGTACTTCTCCTGTGGATCACAGGAGTGCAGTATGTTCTGCACTCCTGTGACCTGTTTTCAGCAGAGAGCGGGCTGAAGTCACAGAGTCGATCCAGTCTCGGGCAAGATTGCTACAATGGAGTCAGGATCCGCCCACATGCCTGGACTGGCACCCAGCTCAGCCTCTCGGCGATCCGAGGCAGAGCAGAGAGCTGCTGATTGACAGTGCCGAGCTCTCTGCTCAGGGAGCTCTGCGAACCGAGCGATCGGATTTTGTTTGATTGCTCAGTCTTAGAGCCAGCAAGGGACAGATGCTGCATCAGACCAATGCTGCATCCACCTAGGTAAGTATGATTCTTTAAAAAAATAAAAATCTTGAATGTCTCTTTTAAGGTGAGTTGTGAAGCCTCAAGATAGCAAAACAGCACTGTTGAGTGCCAGTGCTAAGTATTGGCATTACCGCTGATCAGTGGGGGGTTCCGATTAACACATACAGTGCCTGTCACAAAGTAGTAGGGATGAGCCGAAACACCCCCCAGTTCGGTTCGCACCAGAACATGCAAACAGGCTAAAAATGTGTTCTAACGCGGCGGCGTCCTTGAACTGGCTCGGTGGTTCCCATCCAGGATCTTCCCCGCTGCCCTACACCTTCGTCGCGAGGAGATATCCCGCTCTCATCGGCCTCCCTGTTGGTTTGGATTTACAGCAATATCTCCCTCTGCATATGAACAGCACCAACGTTTACTTCCAGCGTGGATGTCACCCATCCACTGCTTGATTCCATCTCCCTGCATAGAGGCACATAAACGGCTGCTGAGGTATTGTATCACCTCCACATACCACCGTATGTACACCAGTTGGAAGTTTTCTCAACATCCTCCCAGAAGTGATTTTTGGTTTCTATCCCACTATCACCACACGACTTCTGTACATGTGCTGGGGACTGTTCATTAGATTTTATTATTATTTTTTATTAACTGTTTGCCATTACTTTTTCAGTTCATGTATACGCATTTTACCAATTTTAAGACTATAAAGTGATATTTACCCTACCCCTGAGCGCTGTATTTTTTGTTTTAGTGTGTATTGCCCATGTTCTCAAGTGGTTGACAGCTGCACGGGAGGGTTTCTGTGTTATCTTTTTACTACACAGAACACTGTGTATTATCGTTTTTATGGTGTAGCGCTACCAGTGGGATTTTTTCTTGTATTGTATTGTATTGTATATGTTCTAACACACGAACACCGTTAAAGTCTATGGGACACGAACATGAAAAATCCCCAGGGGACATGTATCAATGCAAAAAAAAGTTTTAAAAACTGAATTTTTTTCGGGAGCAGTGATTTTAATAATGCTTAAAGTGAAACAATAAAAGTGATACATTTCGTACCTAGGGGGGAGCTAAATAGTATGCCTGTGAAGTAGCGCATGTTTCCCGTGTCATTTCTGAAGGAAAAAAGTAATTTAAAATTACTAGCGGCTATTCATGAATTGTCGGTCCCGGCAATACAGAGAAAAGAAATTGAAAAAAATGACAGGGGCCATTTTTTTCAATGAGTTTTGTCTGTATTGCCGGGACCGACAATTCATTAATAGCGGGAGTAGTTTTAAATTACTTTTTTTCCTTAAAAAAATTAAGTTTGTTCAGGGAACCAAAATGAAAAAAAAAATGTGTGGGGGTCCCCCCAAAATCCATACCAGACCCTTTATCCAAACATGCAACCTGGCAGGCCGCAGGAAAAGAGGGGGGGACGAGAGAGCGCCCCCCCCTCCTGAACCGTACCAGGTCACATGCCCTCAACATGGGGAGGATGCGTTGGGGGTCACATCCATGTTGATGGGGACAAGGGCCTCATCCCCACATCCCTTGCCCGGTGGTTGTGGGGGTCTGCGGGCAGGGGGCTTATCAGAATCTGGAAGCCCCCTTTAACAAAGGGGATCCCCAGATCCCGGCCCCCCCTATGTGAATTGATAAGGGGTATATTGTACCCCTATCATTTCACAAAAAAAAGTCAAATTGTTAAAAACCACACAGACACAGCTTTATAAGTCCTTTATTAAAAATGTAAAAACTAAAAACAAAGAAAACATTCCAGCGTAAATCCACTCTCAATCTCAACTTCAGCGATGGAATCCATTCTTGGTATCCAGCGATGGGTGATCTCCACTCTCCGACGATGATGTCAAGCGAGGAACACGCACACGATGCTCCACCGGAGACACCCCGGAAATGACCGTGGCTAGCCTGACAGCTCTTATATAGAACTCGAAGCTTATCCCTACACAGTAGTAGGGTATGGGGTTTTTTGCTTTCTGGAAAAGAAAAGCTTGTAAAACTGAATTTGTTGTTAAAAAGATAAATGAGTAACTTTTTCCATGGCACTTAACTGGCAATCCCAGCCAAGGCTGCTGTTAGAAATCACGGGGCCCCATAAAGCCTATATGACTGGGCCCCCACTCAGCCCCCCCTTACATACAGCCTACCCTAGGCCCCCAGCCCCACCCAGGGGTGCTGAATACTTGGCAACCCTGGAGGTCAGAAAATTGGGGATGAGGGGGTTGGGGAGGGTGTTCTATGTTAGCTTGCCTTCACATTTTTTCTGTAAAGGTGAACTAACACTTTAAATCAGCCTTTATTCAGCCTTAAAAACATCTACTAGGACCCCCAGGTCCTTCTCCATCCTAGATTCCCCCAGAGGTTCTCCCCCTAGTGTATAGATTGCATTCATATTTTTGCCACCCAAATGCATTATTTAACATTTTTCTACATTAAACCTCATTTGCCATGTAGATGTCCACCCCATTATTAATTAAATGGCTTAATTACTTTTAAAAGAAAGGATATGAGAGTAGTAGTACATTCTGTACTTTTAAAGGAGAAGTAGGACCAAAGCTCTTTTGGCCTTACTTCTCCTGTGGGTCACAGGAGTGCACATAATTCTTAGTGCTAAAGCCCGCTGTTGGTTGCTATCATTGTGACTGTCCAGCCTCTGGAGGGATCCACCCACATGCCTGGACTGGCAGCTGGCTCAGCCTCTCAAAGTACCACTGAGAGTCTGTGCCAGCCGCTCCCACCCCCTCCACAGCCCAGCACTCCCAGTGAACACTGGAAGGGCAGAGCAGAGAGCAGTGGTCTTTGATCACTTGGTTCTCAGTGTAGAGACGGCGGGGAACAGATGCATCAGGTCAATGCTGTATTTACCTAGGTGAGTATACGTGTTTTTTTTGTTTTTTTTTTCAAACTTCTCCTTTAACAAACATATACTCCAATAAAGTTTTCTGACACTGTTGATCTGCGTGCTTGATCCAGGCCAACAACTGAGAATATTACAGCTAGTAGGCAAGAATAATAGCTGGCCAATTGATTTTTTAAGAGGAAGTGCAGCAATGACAGTCTTTACATGTTTACTAATGTAATCCTTCCCCTTGCCTTACCTGACCTAAAGTGACACTAAGCGATATCCTTAACCACTTAAGGACCCCTTCACGCCGATATACGTCGGCAGAATGGCACGGCTGGGCACATCAACGTACCTGTACGTTGCCCTTTAAGCCCAGCCGTGGGGCTGTGGGCGCGTGCACGTGACCCGGTCCGAAGCTCCGTGACCGCGGGACTCGCGGACCCGATCGCCGCTGGAGTCCCGCAATCGGTACCCAGAGCTGAAGAACGGGGAGAGGTGTGTGTAAACACAGCTTCCCCGTTCTTCACTGTGGCACCATCATCGATCGTGTGTTCCCTTATATAGGGAATCACAATTGATGATGTCACACCTAAAGCCACACCCCCTACAGTTAGAAACACAGATGAGGTCATACATAACCCCATCAGCGCCCCCTTGTGGTTAACTCCCAAACTGCAATTGTCATTTTCACAGTAAACAATGCATTTTTGAAAATGACAATGGTCCCAAAAATGTGTCAAAATTGTCCGAAGTGTCCGCCATAATGTCGCAGTCATGAAAAAAATCGCTGATCGCGCCATTAGTAGTAAAAATAAAGAATTAATAAAAATGCAATAAAACTATCCCCTATTTTGTAAACACTATAAATTTTGCGCAAACCAACCAATAAACGCTTATTGCGATTTTTTTTACCAAAAATAGGTAGAAGAATACGTATCGGCCTAAACTGAGGAAAAAAAATTATATATATTTTTGGGGGATATTTATTATAGCAAAAAGTAAAAAATATTGTATTTTTTTCAAAATTGACGCTCTATTTTTGTTTATAGCGCAAAAAATAAAAACCGCAGAGGTGATCAAATACCACCAAAAGAAAGCTCTATTAGTGGGAAAAAAAGGACGCCAATTTTGTTTGGGAGCCACGTCGCACGACCGCGCAATTGTCAGTTAAAGCCACGCAGTGCCGAATCGCAAAAACTGGCTGCCTAAAGGTCCGGGTCTTAAGTGGTTAATTTAAAAAAAAAAAGATCTATACACATGCACTACTTACTGACCTTTTCATCAATTTTTCTTAAAATTGTTTCTTACTGTGTAATGTCCTCCTTGAGCTCCTCAACCTCTCCTTTCCTCCTTCACTTCTGTTTGTTTTGGATGATAATTGCACATTAGTTGCGATTAAGGACGAGCTCAGGCGTGTTCGCAAATCCACGTGTCCAGGCCCACCAGGAAGCTGACTATTCTCAGCTCTAATCACAGGCAGTGAGACATTTCCTGATCCGCGGCTGCATTGCCTGCATCAAAATCTTACAATACTCTTAGCTGCCATGTAAAAATGATTCTCCCTATCTAAAATGATGATGGCAGGATCATTTTAAAGAACACATCAGTTGTGAATTATTTTCTCGTAACAAGTCTTTTTGTCTGGCAATGTACTCTGTTTCAGCCTGGGTTCACACTGGTGCGTAGAAAACACTGCATGTGATTCGCACGGGAATCGCACCCCACTCCTGTGCACATCACAAGCGATGTCTACGCGGTGCGATTTGAGCCATGCATTTAGTATAGCTCAAATTGCATCCCATCCGAACAAAAATGGCGAAGGGCCCTTTGTTTCCCCCTGCACCTGAATCGCATCACATAGGGGTGATTCTGGCAATCGCATGTTGCGATCTCTTTTAGGGTGTCGTTAATCTAACATTGACACCTGCAGCAGATCGCATGGACAACATGCGATTGCTTTGGAGTGCGATGCCGGCAAATGCAGCAAATCTTGTGCGTTTCCCACATCGCATTAGTGTGAACCAGGGCTCAAGATAATTTTCTAATTTAGATGGCTTTAGGCAAGAAAGGAATCTGACCCTCACTGTAAATAGGGAAAGATTCACACTGTTTTTGACATTTCCTATTGATTTTAATACAAATTACATCTGCCAAAACAGACAAGTGTAAATGAGCTCTAGTAGGACAGCACATTGTAGTGATACATCTCACCCTCTTGTGGTTAAAAGTAGGATTGCAGCTGAAAAAATACATAAGTTTATCCTGTTTAAAAACAAAAACAAACAAAAAAAACAGATCCAGTTATTATAGACTGAGCATATACACAGGTATAAGCGTTGCAGACAGTTTTAAGATCCTCCTGATCATATCACTGCACCAAGTTGCAAAAACAGCAGACAATTGTGCCAAATCTTTTGTTTTATTATTAGACATCAGGTTGCCTATGATAGTTAATGACCCAATTCTCCCTTCTGTGTTCATCAAGATAACAGAGGGCACCTGTATGCATTTCTGTGAATTATCAGCTTTCCACATATATAAGAGACAGTCAGAAGGAGCTGTTTGGCAGATACAGATTATTGAAGGTGGTGGTGAGAACAACAATAGCATAATACTTTAATCTTGGTAACACAGTTTGAATGACTTGCTCTCTATTGAGTTAGTAGGATCTTGTAACCAGTTGCACATGATTGGAGCATCTGGTCATTTGAGATTATTTTGTTTCTTGAGTACCCCAAGATTTACCAAAACCATATGAGGTCAAGCCTAAATGCTTTCAATTTGCATGTAATCAGAGAGACCACAAAGTTGAAGGAAATGGAACAACAAAAGTTGTACAGTTGGTATCTAGCTTTACTGTTTAGGAAACCATTTGCTACTTTTATTAAGCCATCAATTACTACACCTAGTAATTTATGTTGCATGTATGTTCCTAAAAACCACCTGTGAAGTTCCAGCTTGATGAGAACTGCTAGCAAGAGGTTAAACGTTGTTAAAATTGCAGGTGTAGCTTAGCCATATAATGCTAGTAGGTTGCTTCTGGTGATCTCTTCTACAAGTGCTAGTTGGTGTCCTACTGATCCAATGGCTGCAATCCTTTTAGTTACAGCTCCAGAGGCCAGTACAATAAAACCTTGGTTTGCGAGCATAATTCGTTCCAGAAACATGCTTGTAATCCAAAGCACTTGTATATCAAAGTATTTTTTTTACAGGGTATAAAAAAGAGAGGTGCCTCTAAGTGTAGCAATAAGTTGCTAAATGTTGTACCTTCATTAAATGTAACCATATTGCTACACTTAGAGGCTCCTCTCTTCTTTTTTTATACTCAGTTGTGACATGACGCTACTCTTTTATATCAAGGCAAAATTTATTAAAACCTTTTGCTTGTCTTGTGAAACGCTCTCTCAAACCAAGTTACTCTCAAACCAAGGTTTTACTGCATGTATATGAAAGAATGCAGTCCGCAGAGGAAGCTACCATTTCTCTTTACAGGTTTTCTTTAAACTGTTTGCATTTTCTGTTTATAGAATACTGATGCAGCATTTCTTGCTCCTAGGAAATCATGGACCGTTTAAGGCAAATGATAAACAAACTTGGCAAGCGTTTGTCCTCAAACAAGCTCTTAAAGGTAACATTTTAAACCTTAAACTTCTTGTTTTGCGTCTTAAAGGTGTTTTCCAGCTCTAGTGGTTCCCAATCTTATTGAGACCAAGACAGCAAAATCTCCCAAAGAATTCCATGTCCCATCAAAAAAAAAATTCTACTTTCCTAGTAAAGTATGGGGTTGGGGAATTGGCAGTAAACTTGGTCGCCCACTGTACAATTGGTGGGGGCCCTGGACTGGAGAGATTTCTAATTCCAGTCCAGGGGCCCCTCCATAGCTTGCTACATTAACCTCTAGCAACCAATAAGTGGTTGTGATGTACAGTAACCTTTAGCAACCAATTGGTGAGTGGTAATAAGATGCTGTAACCCCTGGCAACCAAAGAAAATGTTTGCCCAGTGTCAAATCAAAATTAGAGCTGGCCCTGCATATAACCATATAGATCAGTGGTTCTCAACCTGGGGGTCGGGACCCCCTTGGGGGTCAAATGATGATTTGCCAGGGGGTCACCAACTCCCGGGCTGTTCCTGGAGCCTGCAGTCGCCCATTCAGTTCACGGCATGGCTGGGGGAAGAGACTAGAAGTCAGCTGATGTGGGAGAGGCTGGAGGAGACCCCATCTCCTGATTTCAGCATAGGTGTCACTGCTTCGAGACACCACAATGTCTGAGACACCGTGAATGCGGAGTAACACTACCTGTGATTATATTTGCCATTAAAAGTCCCCACTATAGTTCTCAGATCAGCAGATGACCTTGAACTCCCACCAGCACTGCCACTAATCCTATTAACCCCACCATGAAATAATAGAAGGAATACAAATGGAGACTACATGGAAGGGAGAGAAGAGGGGAAGGAACAAAGAAAAAGGGAGCGAAAGACAGACGGCTAGAGAGAGGGATGGGGGGGGGGGGGGGAAAGAACAAAGGGAGGTACATCCTCAAATGTATCATAAGGGGTTTTAATACTGTATGAGTGGAAGGGAGCGCTAAATGTCCATGGGTTAGGGGCACAAATTACTTGCCTTGGATGCTGACAACCCACGCTATGAAAATAATTTTACCGTTGGGGGTCCCCGCAACTTGGGGAATTTTATCAAGGGGTCACGGCACTAGAAAGGTTGAGGACCACTGATATAGATGCATGCCAATATGAAAATCGCTTTGGATGAAGCGTAGTAGTATGTACATTCAATGCACAAACAGGTGTTGTCAGCAAAGGGCCTAATAAAAGTCCTGGTGGAATTGTGCACATACACTATAATGTACCTAGGTATATATGGTTGTAGCCCAGGTGAATGTTGCGGGGCCCCTGAGGATGATCATGATGCGGCGTACGTCTTCTTACCGAAGGGGAAATCCTCCAACCAGCCTGGAACGCAGGTTATTGCCAGCAGAAACTGGTGTGGCACTGGAACTTGGGAGTTAACCAATCTACGCTGTGTCTTCGTCACTAGTAGATTCTAATCTGACATGCAATCGGACCTCTATCATGTGGCTAACCTGGCTCTAGGCTATGCTGGTTATTGAGTCCGGAGTAAAAACTAGCTATAGAACCCCAGACCAGAGGGGACGTGTTTAATAAAACAGGAGCTGCAAATAAACTGTCTCGCAATAAACCGGTTCACCTGCTAATATATACTTAAAGGTGACCCATGCCATGAACCATACAGTAGCACAGACCTAGCTATCTGGCACTCTGTGAGAAAATAGGACAGATGCACCTGTCCCCAGAATTCAGATACTGTACACATTTGAAGCTAATAGTGGCTACAGTTAAACTATAGGAATACATGCCTAATAGTCTCTGGTTTGGGTGCAGTACAGCAGCAGCCCTATGTGTCACATGGCTCAGTTCTGTCCCTAATTCTTGGAAACTCCCCTTTAAAAAAAATAATAATAATAATCAGATTTACAATTGTTTTCTGACCCAGCTAGAAGGGACAAGTACCAATCTATAACCAAATTGTGTTAAGCACAGCTGCTTACAAATGGACAGAGGGCCGCAGCTCTCTTCCTTTCTTGGCTCTTTATACTGTATGTGAGGGGGAGAAGAAAACTCCTAACTTGTGTTTCTTTTTTTTGTTTCCTTTTGACTTAGTGTGTTTTGTTGAACACTGCAGTTGAACTCTTTGGTTGTATGAACTCTCCCTCGTTTATTACACCAAATCAAAGCTATTATTGGGTAAGTTGCGGATTTTAAAATTGCCATCTTTAGATTTGCTTTAAAGGAAGTCTTCTAACAAATGTAGAGTGATTTATGATGCCTATTTGAAAAGCCTGGGTGGTCTTTGGCATCGGTACATGTTCACCCAGAACATTTAGCAAGTGGAAGTGCCTGATAAGGTTGCGTGTTCTAGGTAAGTGGCTCAAGTTCTGAAGCCACTGGATCAGCATTCTAGCCAGGAAACTAATGCCACGTACAGACGGTCGTTTTTTGTGATGGAAAAATAAACTACATTTTAAATCATGAAATAAAACGACTTTTTTAAAACATCATTTTCAAAAACGACGTTGCCTACACACCATCGTTTTTTCACAATGCTCTAGCAAAGCGAGGTTACGTTTCACCACTTTTTTCCATTGAAACTAGCTTCTGGGCATGCGCGGGTTTAAAAACGTCGTTTTAAACGTCGTTTTTTGCTACACACTGTCAATTTCTGTGAAACAAAAAACGACATTTTGAAAAACGACACAAAAAATTCGAGCATGTTCGAAATTTTTTTTTTGTCGTTTTCCAGAAGACATAAAACGACGTTTTCCCCCACACACGATCATTTTAAATGACGTTTTCAAAAACTTCGTTTTTTTTCATCACAAAAAACGACCGTCTGTACGCGGCATTACACTTTCAGGAGGAGTTACAAGATCACAAGAAGCTGAACCCTTACTTGGCTTCTTCCTTTCGTCTTTCTTCTTTTGCAAATTCTTCTTTCTTCTTTCGCAAATTCCTTTCCATCTAGATACGTCTACATTGCCATAGTTATCACTTTGAAGATCTCGATCCTCAAACAAATGTAATATTACAATAGAATGAGAATCCTTGGGGCATACTGAAGAACTTGAAAGTGAAAAGGCATAGGCAAGGTCCTCAAACATACTGTTATGGGGTCAATGGCACACAAACACTATATCTATTTGCCCTAATGTATGCAACAGAACAGTAAAACATGAACTGTCACCACTTGAAAATTGGGTGTTTCTATTCAGTTAACTATGTGGTTTTTTTTTTTTTCCCCCCTCCAGCAGTTGCCTCTGCTTTCAAGCTTTCCTCAAAAACTATCCAATGTAATCATGCTAGACTAAAAAGTGGCTTCTGCTGGACTTTGTTTTGGAAAACTATAAGTGTAGCCACCCTGCCTTAAGCAGGAATGTCTAAATTGAATTCTGCATGGCTGCAGTCAGCCAATGCCAAACCTTCAGTCCTGTGCCATTTTCAGCCTTCCCAAAGTCTAGCCTTCTATTAGTAGGTGCCACCGTCACATCTGGTATTGGTGAGATTCCCATAAGTTTGAAATATGAATATTCAGATCGCTTCCCAGGCCAGTTTCCAGTGCCAGTGGTGCATTATGGGAATGGGTATACATATTTGTCTGGCTGCTGTAAGCTCTCCTATGGAGGCTGGTTGATTCCATTGCTGGATCTTTTGGGTGATGTGGTGAGCCACTGTCCTCCACCCTGGAAACTGGGCCTGGCCACCAAAACAATTACTTCAGACAGATGAACTTTCCCTGCCTGTCCTGCTTTGTAAACTCAGAAACTCAATTTTAAAAATTGGCTGAGCAGGGAGCCTAGCAGGTTGGGGTTGGCTGCTATTAACACTTCCCAGCCATCTAAACTAGTTGGGTTGTCCTGTGGGGGTCTACAATATCTTTTGAGATGGCTGGAGTTGGTGGTTGGTGCCAGGGGGTGTAGCTGCCTCTGCTCCAGACTCCTTCATTGTGGCCAATCCTACCACTTAAGAGGAAAGTGGGAGGATACAGCAGCCTGGGGAGTCTGACTACAAGCCATGAGGTAGCATGACCCCATACTGCCCTAGTCTAAAGCCTGGTACCGATGATGAGCTTATCGGACTAATCTATTTTTTTTTTTTTTGGCATGCTAGTCTCCTATCAAACTAAGCGGTTACTCAACGTACAAATTCTCATACATCTGAATACAACTTTGGAAGTGATGTGTTTCATTGTTTTGTAATGTATTCTTTGGCTTCTGAGCATGCGTGGGCTTGCTCTTACAATTTAACTTTATTTAATTTACTGGCCCCTTCCTTTCCTGAATGAACAGTGAGCAATCGCACCTGTGTCCAGTCATCACTGAAGCATAGTAAACTGTCTGGGGCGGGGGGTGTGCTGACGGGTAGACTCTATTGGGCCCCATGATTTCTAACAGCAGTCCTGTCCGCTCCCCCAGGTCAATCTGTCCCCTGATATAATCCCCCTCCCCAGGACAGACTAACCACCCCCCCACAAATTCCTGCGATAAGTGCATTTTTTAGGCCCCACAATAGCACATGTTTGTCAAATCATTGATTTAGCTAAATATATAATAAAATTGTACGTTATGCAGCGTTTGTGTAACAACAAAAATCCTGGTAGCTTTCTACTAAGGCCTTGTTCATATGGGGGCATACTTTAGACCCCTTTCACACTGAAGCATTTTTACAGCAGTTTAGCGTTAAAATGGGTGCTATTAAAACGCTCATAAAACACTCTCTCTCTAATTCTTGAAATAAACAAAGAATAAAAAAAATAAAACACTCTCCATGCATCTCAATGGACCCTTTCACACGGAGTCCTGCAAGCAGCATCTTTGGAGCAGCTTTTGGGCGCTGAAAAAAACACTCCTAAAACGCCCCTCTCCATTGAAATTAATTGAAAGCGCTGTAAAAACGCCTTACCCTTTCACACTGAGGCACTGCAAAAACGCCCTTCACTGTGGCTTCACTCGAAAAATGCCCTAGTGTGAAAGGGGGCTTGGTGTACACCTGTGAGGCCCAGGTGTTCTGTGCATCCCTATGCAGTAAGGCATCCCCATGCAGTAAGGCCCATTCATGTCAATTGGGATGCAGCGCTTTCACAAAAACAGTTGCCGCTTCCAATCTGACATCTGTGTGGGTGAACAGCCCCCAAATGCAGACAGTGTGTTTTAGAGATGCACCGGCACTTGCATGGATGTCAATTGGGAGAGCGACTGTCTGAGCAGCTGATGCTTCCCAATTGACATGAATGGGACTGCCTGCATGGGGATTCGTGAAACGCCTGTGCATCCCCATTCAGGTAAACCTGGCCTCACACAGGCAAACCCTGTAGTATGCTTTGTGTGAATGAGGGAGTGATGGCAGGAGACTCGAGACGAGAAGGCTCTGTGTCCATAGACATAACAGAGCATGGCCCCCCCCCCCCCCCCCTTGGCTCCTGCTATGTCTGTGTCTGAGGGGGAGAGCAGAGAGCCTCGGGCACATCGCTGCTTCGAGATTAGGTAAGTATAAGGGGGATCTTGGTGGCAGCTGCATGGAATGTGTTGAGGTAAAGAGACAGGTGGTAACGGTGCAACAAGAGGCTACTTTATGAAAGCAGAATAAATGTCAATTTTGACCAGAATACACTTGGGATGTAGTAGGTAATATGGTTGCATAGATGGTTTCAGACTAGCTTCAGGTAACCAACACAATGACTCTAGGGACCTGTTCACTGTACTGCAAGCAAAATCTGAATTCAAGGACATTTATATTGTAAATTGTAGTGGAGCTATAAAATTGTCATTTTGCTATTCTTTCTAGGAGAACTTTGATCACTATCCTACACTACCAGGTGCATACTCACAATCTCCTGAATTCACTGACACCGCTTTATCAACAGAAAGGTATGCCTGCAAAAAACTTGGGATAATGATGGTCACAATTTTTCACAAATGTGTGAAGTGTGGTGTCCACTTGTATTCAGCCCCCCCCCCCCCCCCCCCCCCCGAGTCAATACTTTGTAGAACCACCTTTCGCTGCAAGTCTTTTTGGGGATGTCTCTACCAGCTTTGTACGACTAGAGTGAACATTTTTTGCCCATTCTTTGCAAAATGGCTCAAGATCTGTCAGATTGGATGGAGTGTCTGGACAGCAATTTTCAAGTCTTGCCACAGGATCTGTTAGATTTAGGTCGGGACTTTGACTAGGCCATTGTAACGCATGAATATGCTTTTGATCTAAACCATTCCATTGTAGCTCAGGCTGTATATTTAGGGTCGTTGTCCTGCCAGAAGATGAACCTCCACAGTCAAGTCTTTTGCAGACTCTACAGATTTTCTTCTAAGATTGGGGAGCCTTTTAGAATAGGGAGACCAGACATCCCCCATGGTTTCAGGGCACAGTCCCTGGATCGAGGACACTGTCCCCCAGACTAAGTCTGTCCCCAGTTTTGTCCCCGGATTGGATTTGAACAGGGGCTGAGGCAATTTCAGTCAGTGCAGAATAAATAATAAAAAAAAAAAATCGGAATTGCTCCGCCGCACCTACTAGCTTAGGGGGTGTATTTTTTTCCCATTATCTGTGCCCCTTTCTGATGGTCATGTGCTGGTCGGAATGGAGTGAATATTTCTTCAGTTTTGGGTGCATGCCCATTCATCTCCGCTTGCATGTTCTTCTGCCATGGCTCATGTCTTGGCCAGCTGCCTGCCTGTTTATCTCCTTGCCTTCCCTGGTGGAATGATCTTCCTCCGCTCCCCACCCAGTAGTAGCCGGGGCCCGGAGAGTGAGACTTGACAGGCTGTGAGGGAACGGTGGTGGGCAGAGAGTCGCTGATTGCCACCATTACTAGTAAAAAAAAAATGTCCCCTGATTTTCATTTTAAAAATCTGGCCACCTTATTTTAGAATCCCCCTCCCCCCATATCTCTCCTAATAAAGAGTACCTGTCACTGCTATTGCTGTCACAAGGGATGCTTACATTTTGACAGCAATAAGTGTTAAGAAAAAAAAACACTGCTTTGGGTATACATTTTTGGAGCCATAACTGTAAAATTAAAATATGGTGTATACTGGGAAGGGGGGTGTGTGTGTGTGTGTGTGTGTGTGTGTTGCAAATGCTCAGGAGTGAGTGCCCCCACTTACAAGGAGAAGGGAACAGACCACCAGTGTTGGTGGGAGCTGTGGCAGTCCCATACGATTCCCTATGAGTGACATGTTATGCTAGATGACTTGCTAGTCCTAGGGCATTTTTCAGGTTCCGGTGTTGTCTTGTAGTTTGTACAGAGGAAAATAAACTGGATACTTTAGACTTCTTGGTTTTGTCTGCTGCATGACGCACACGTGTGAAAGGGAAATTGTGCTTTAACATCACCTTCCATCGATTGTTTTGGAAAGTATTAAATGTGTTTTTTTTATTTCCTGTATTTTTATATAATTTTTTTCTTTCAGCTTGGACACCTTGCAGAATTTAGAAAGGGATGCCTTGTCATGCACGGCTGCAGATAATGACTCAATGATTGATACTGAGCCACAGGTTACACAACAGATCTTCTATTTCTTGGTTCCTGTAGATTTAATTTCACATGTAGTCTTACAGGACTATTGTGATACAGAAATT
Organism: Rana temporaria; assembly: GCF_905171775.1. Lineage (NCBI taxonomy): Eukaryota > Metazoa > Chordata > Amphibia > Anura > Ranidae > Rana > Rana temporaria. The sequence continues at coordinate 240,894,970 of NC_053492.1, forward strand.
GTGTATGATTTACTGAATTGTGTACAAGAAATTGATATTACACCTAGTATCGCCTGGGACAGTTATGATCTCCATGAATCAAACAAGAAAAAGAGTTGTGTGCTTGGAAATGAAACCATATGGACCCTGGATGATGGCGATGCAGAAATCTCCTTCTCCTTGAATGATTTACTGAGCTATGTAGATGGAATAGATGCTACACCTAGTATCTTCTGGGACAGTTATGATCTCCATGAATCCAACCAGGAAATGAGTTGTGCACCTGAAAATAAGTGAGTATGGTGTTTGTTTTTTTCAAAATTTGTAACCATGTAATAAACCAATTTTATACAAATGTACAAAGAGCATGCACCATAGAGTAAGGTTCAATTTAAATCTATGCAGGATGTAATCCTGCGTTTTCTACAGATAGCATGAGAATGCATTGGTGTGAAATGGAGCAGTTTAAACTCCCAGATTTACAATGCCTTGGAAAAATATCCATACCCCCTTGATCTTCCATATTTGTGTCATGTTGCAACCAAAAATGTAAATGTAGTGAATTGGGATTTTATGTAATGGACCAACATAACATGGCACATAATTGTGAAGTGGAAGGAAAATGATAAATGGGTTTCAACATTTTTTTTTCAAATGTCAATACTTTGTTGAACCACCTTTTTGCTGCAAGTCTTTTTGGGGATGTCTCTACCTGATTTGCACATCTAGAGTGACATTTTTTGCCCATTCTTTGTAAAAATAGCTCAAGCTTTGTCTGATTGGATGGAGAGCATCTGAACAGCAATTTTCAAGTCTTGCTACAGATTTCAATTGGATTTAGGTCTGGACTTTAACTGGGCCATTCTAACACATGAATATGCTTTGATTTAAAACATTCCATTGTAGCTCTGGCTGTATATTTAGGGTCGTTGTCCTGCTGGAAGGTGAACCTCCACCCAGTCAAGTCTTTTGCAGACAAACACAGGTTTTCTTCTAAGATTGCCTGTATTTTGCTCCATCCATCTTCCCATCAACTCTGACCAGCTTCCCTGTCCCGTCTGAAGAAAAGGATCCCTCACATGATGCTACCACCATGTTTCACAGTGGGGGACGGTGTCCAGGGTGACTTGCAGTGTTTTTTTTATAAAAACAAAGTATAAGTGAAAAACCTAATAAATAGTCCATTGTGATAAAAGACAAACAATTAAGTCCAGTGAGACAATGAAGGCTCATAAGGAAGTCCAATGAGAAACTGCAAAAAATCCATTACCATCTGAAGTGAACAAGTGGTTTAAAATCAAGTGATCAGAGGGCAGCCACTGCGTCCCAGTGAAATGGGCACTCACCAGAAAAGATTGCTGCCATTACAAACACATTAGCTAAATGTCTCATCCAGTGAAGAATATACCCTGCAAGCCAATCCAGCAATAGATCATCAAAGTATTGCCGCTTTTTGCGGTAAGCACCAGAGGTGCAAGTGGTTGTGTATACCAGTTTGTGTCGGCAGCCATTTTTTTTTTTTCCCACGTTGCAGAAATCCTATTTCTTCTTTTTTTTTTTCTCTCTAGCAGTTTCTGCCAAACATAGCATTTTGCTTTAAGGCCAAAAAAGTGAAAAAAATAATTCTTATCGGACCAGAGCACCTTCTTCCACATGTTTGCTGTGGCTTCTCGCAAACTGCAAACTGTACTAATGACTTTCAACAAGGGCTTTCCTCTTGCCACTCTTCTAAAAAGACCAGATTGGTGGAGTGTGCAAATATTTTTTTTTCTGTGGAGATTCTCCCACCTGAGCTGTGATCTCTGCAGCTCCTCAAGGGTTGCTATGGGCTTCTTGGCTGCTTCTGATGCTCTCCTTGCCCGGCCTGTCAGATTAGATGAATGTTCATGTCTCAGTAGGTTTGCAGTTGTGCCATAATCTTAACTTTTGGATTGAACCATGAGATGTTCAAAGATTGGGATCATTTTTCATAACCTAACCCCACTTTAAACTTCAACTTCATCCCAGACCTGTCTGGTGTGGTCCTTGGCCTTCATAATGCGGTTTGTTCACTAAAGTTCTCTAACAAACCTAAGGGCTACACAGAACAGCTGTATTTATACTGAGGTTTAGTTGTAAAATGTGGAAAAGTTCAAGGGGTAGGAATACTTCAAGCCACTGTAGCTATAAATGTACCACTTGTGGCTTTTATGTACACAGCATGCAAAAGCCTGCTTAATGCCATTCCCAGGACCTGCCATGTAGAGGCCATTGAGATGCATTAGAAAAAGCAGCTACAGTCTTGTTTTATCTGTTCACATTGTTCCAAAATCATTTTGGACTACAGAAACAAAATGTTATGGGAAAGGGGGGGGGGGGGTAATGTATGTCCAGTAGTCCTAACGCCTAGCTAAAGTGGAGCAGAAGCATCGTCGTAGATACAGAACAGTGATGGGATGTCACCCTAGAACAGGAAGTGCTGTTGCTGGCAGGATTGTCGGGTGAAAGCCTGAGGGGAGAAGGTAAATGCAATGTAGCCCTCAAGTCCTGGTAAGCAGTAATCAATTATTGGGTTAATGTGTACCTTAAGTGCTGTATAACAATTTTGGACATTAAAACCCAGAAACAAAAAATGTGGTGCCAGTCCTTGTATGTCTTTGTCAAACAATGCCCTCTGGTGCTGGACTGAACTGCGCAGGACAGGCAAGGGAGATTTGACAAAGGTCAATTAAAAACTGATTTTAATTCTGCTTTAAATGGGGCATAAAGGACATTTGGGAGCTAGGAGCAAACTACTTTTTTTTTTTTTCCCCCCCAATTGTGGGTGAGCCCCTGCCACTAACTGGTGTGTTCTAAGCCCTATATTGCTTTTTACAGTTTACATTTATCTTTTATATAGACTTCATCTATAGCCAGCAGCATTAATTGGTGTATTCTGACAGCGAGGAAGTCTCCCCACTGTCGAGTACATTAGCTCAGTGGGAATGTTCCTCCCATGCCTTAATCTGGGAAGATGGGTGTGTTGGCTGTACTTGTAAATTGATCATCTCCTGTTGGCAGGAGTAAGACAAGCGAAGCTGCTGATCATCTGCCATGAGCGGGTCCTCTATACCAGTGTTTCCCAACTCCAGTCCTCAAGGCACACCAACAGGTCATGTTTTCAGGATTTCCCTCAGATGAAACGGCTGTGGTAATTACTAAGGCAGTGAAACTGATCAAATCACCTGTGCAAAATAATGGAAAGCCTGAAAACATGACCTGTTGTGACTGGAGTTGGGGAAACGCTGCTCTATGCCTTGCAGCTGCTGGCTGTTTACCCAGACCACAGCGATCACTGCATGCTGGGGATCCCAAGGAATGCCTTAATTTGCAGGAATTTGCACTTTCTGCTTGGCAATGGGGCAGGAAATGGAAGGCCAATCTCTGCAATCGGAGACGGTGGCATCGTTTGGATATTTATATAAAAAAAAATTGGCCTGTAGTTAACTGATACATTTGCAGGAGTGCTTTCCTGTTGAAAATCAACTTTGCTGGCCAGATCACCAGGTGAAAATCAAGAGCCTAAAGAGAACTAATGCTGCCATCACATGTAGGAATCGGTAAACTGCAATATAATTTGCTTCTGGGTATATTACTGCCTTAGGCTGCTTTCACATTGAGGCGTGCAGTGACGGTATAGCCGCGCTATTTGTAGCGCGGCTATACCGTCGTATTTACAGCGATATTTAGCGGTGAGATTTTAACCCCTGCTAGCGGCCGAAAAAGGGTTAATACCGCGGTATTACCGTGCTTTCCCATTGATTTCAATGGGAAGGCGGGGTATAGGAGCGGTGAACACACCGCTCCTATACCGCGGTAAAGATGCGGCTAGCAGGACTTTTGGAGCGCTCCTGCTAGCGCACCGCTTCAATGTGGAAGCCTTCGGGCTTTCACATTGAACACTACAGGGCATGATTTTTCATGCGGTATAGCAGCGCTATTTTTAGCGCTGTACCGCATGGAAAAACGCCTCAATGTGAAAGGGGCCTTAAAGCGGTCCATTAATAAAAAAAATTTGGGCTGGCAAGTGCAAACAAATCATACCAGTCCTGGTGTGTTGCTTACAACTGCAGCAGGGTGTTGTAAGCGCCATTCAAATATGACCAACGCTATGAAGATTGTGTGTTGTATATAAAACAAAGGGACAGACGCTCCAGTTAAAAGATTTTTTATTTTTTTTACTCACTACTTGATCAGGTCATGCAAAAGTAAGGCAGCTACTGTACAGTTGCGAGCATCCCTGCTCTGTCAGGCTAATAGGCTTGGGACACACAAAGCCTGACAATGAGCAGGGATGCTTGCAACTGTACAGTAGCTGCCTCACTTTTGCTTTGCCGTTTTTGCTGTTTTTATATAACATGATCAAGACGTGAGTAAAAATCTTTTTCAACTGAAGCGCCTGTCCATTTGTTTTTTTCTATTACATTTGGTGAAAGATTGGGAGCCCACTCTGACAGCCTTCAACTTTATTTGATTGGAAGAGAGGAAAGTAACCAACCTGAGTTGTGATGGAGATGTATATCTCCCCTTTTAAGAAGTGGTTGTTGCACGTGCAGTGATCTCCATGAGCCCGCCCGCGGGTCCCGCAGACTCTGATCACCGTAGGCATACCTGCAATCGTTTAATGTGGAGATGTTGGTGTAAACACACCTCCTCATTCTGCCTAGTGACACTGTCACTGATTGTGTTCCCTTTCAGAATCCCTCCCTAGGGAACACTTAACCCCTACACTGCCAGTGAATTTTTTTTACTGTAATTCGGTGCATTTTTATAGCACTGATCGCTGTAAAAATGACAATGGTCCCAAAAATGTCAAGTGTCCGATGTGTCTGCCATAATGTCAGTCACAATAAAAATCGCTGATCGGCGCCATTACTAGTAAAAAATAAATAATAAAAATGCTATAAAACTATCCCCATTTTGTAGACGCCATAACATTTGCACAAACCAAACGCTTATTGCGATATTTTTGTTAAAAAAATGTAGAATACATATTGGCCTAAACTGAGGAACATTTATTTAATTCTTTTTTTGGGGATATTATAGTAAAAAAATGTACTTTTTCAAAATTGTCGCCCTATTTTTGTTAGCGCAAAAAATAAACCGCAGAGGTGATCAAATACTACCAAAACTCTATTTGTAAGGGAAAAAAGGATGTCCATTTTGTTTGGGAGCCACGTCGCATGACCGCAATTGTCAGTTAAAGCGACCCCAATACCAAATCGCAAAAAGTGGCCCATCATTTAGCAACAAAATGGTCCGGGGCTTAAGTAGTTAAGCCTATGATGAAGCAAACCTGATACTTTAAGAGGTAAAACATGGGTTCATGTTGAGGCCTCGAACAATGAAGAAAAATCTGATTTCTTCTGTAAGCTTCAGTTAACGTGGTTAATTGGTGATGAGCTGCATCTGTCTATGTAGGAGGATTTGTGTAATCTCTACCTGCAGCCTTCTCTTCTGCTTTTTTTTTTTTTTTTAAAGTGCAGAATTTATAAAGCTTGTCTGAGTGTTCAGAAAAAGGGGTGGAAAGCTGGTTACTATGCAGAGCTCAGATTGAAGGAAAGGGATGCCCCATCCTTCACAGCATACAAGAACTGAGCTGAGACTGTTAGTCAGCTGGCACTTTCTCCCCTGTGCTGATTGCTGATCGCTGAGGAATAAAGCGGCAGACAGAAATGACATGTGGTGATCTTATTGAGACAAGTACACACTATACAGGGATGTGCTTTGTTCAGAATTCATGTGTGGGATTTACAACCACTTTAAGTAAATGGGCTTTAGCTGTAACTTGACTGCAGTCTTTGGTTTTTGAAAGACTTCATGAATGATTTAAATGTACTGTTAAGAATTTGGGCCATACCCTAAACTGTTTTTGTTTTTATTACATATTTTTATATTTATTTTTCCCCCCAATTTTAGCTGGAGCACATCGCATGAAGAATTCTGCAGCTATGATGATTTGATGCTCATGGTATAGTAACCACTACTAAACACACATCTGTAATAATAATCATCTAGGGATCCATTCTATTATGCAATTGACATTAAAGTAGTTGAGTTATGATATAGATTTCCCAATAGCAAATGTACCTTTTTTGCATAATCTGTAATTGCAAAAGTTCCTTGCATCTTTTTGTATCCTGAAAGACGCAACTCATGTGATGGCTTTTCCTAGCTCAGCTCAGCGCATCGCAGACCTGTGGGTGGGAGTGTCCACATTGCTGGGCATGTGTGTCACTTCCGGGAGTGACCCTTTGCTTGTGAGCATTAGCATTTTCAAGGGGAACAAATTCAAGCACACCCATAAGTCCACGATCACGTTGACCTGCATTCTGGGTAGGATGGGTGTGGGCATAGCTACATACTAATTTTGGAACATGCAGGCTGTGTGCTTGCCTGTATGTTCTGCGAGCTGGTCGGTAAGTAGGCTTGGTTATTCCCTGGGCATTCCCTAGGTTTTTTGTTGTGTGCTTGCATAGCCTACCTGCATCTCAGAACAGGATGACAAGAGAAGCAAACTGACCACGCTAGAATGATCAGCTTCTGTATGTCACCTGGTCTGTTTAACTATCGGCAGGATCAACCAGGTAATAAGAGTACAAGCACAACCGACTTATTTATAGAGAAATCATAGACAATCCTTTAGAGACAGATGTATTGCATTTTATTTTTAGGTTTACACACTTCAAGCTGAACTCCAGGTATTGATTTTATTGCATAGTTGCTGTACATTGGTCCAGCTTGAACCAATTTAGGTTGAAGTGGATGTATACCACTTACTTTTTTTTTTTTTTGTCACAATGTAGAGAATAAGATTTCCTATCATCTGTGCCCACACAATAAAATCAATATCTGGAGTTCAGCTTGAAGAGTTTGTAAACCTAAAAATAAAATGCAATACATCTGTCTCTAAAGGATTGTCTATGATTTTTCTATAAATCAGTCGGTTGTGCTTGTACTCTTATTACCTGGTTGATCCTGACGATAGTTTAACAGACCAGGTGACATACAGAAGCTGATCCATTCTAGCGTGGTCAGTTTTTGGGTTTACATCCACTTTAAGTATGCATATGCCATACCTAATGAGATGGCTGCAGAAGAGGGAACCACTGTAGAGGCCAATACTAAATCTAAATGTGAACCTTTCATTCTGGCTCATGTGCTGAGTGGCTGTCTTGCTACGTAGTACCATAGGGTTTGCGTGCTTGGCATGGGCACTATTCATAGAATCTCTACTTGTGTGGTTTTATTTTATGAATGCAAAGTGGGGAAGTAAGGGGGTGTGTCCCCATTTCCACCTCGCCTAATCTAAGAACCTTGAAATCATTGAGGAAATGTAAGATGTTTCATGAATGGTTCCCATGCTGAGCAAGCTCCCTTCCACTGCGTGGTTACTAAACGGCCCCTCGGCATGGGTTTCAGGAGACTGGAATTGCTGCAATAGTGGTGTAGACTTTGCATAATGGTGCTCCCTAGAATGTAGCGCCATTGCATTGCTATAAATGATAAAAATCTGTAATGCTGTATACAATAACTTCCTGGATATTAGGATCTTTCGCGTGTTTTTTTTTTTTTTTTTTTTTTGTTTTTTTTTCTGTCTTAAAGGATCACTAAAAAATGTTTTTTCTTTTTAGCTAAATAGCTTCCTTTACAGTCCTGGTCTCATGTCCTCATTGCTAGTTTTTTCTCTGATGTTGCTGTAATACTACTCTGTTCTGGACACTTCCTGGTTGTCTGGCTCCTTATGAAAAAAGTCATGGGAGAGTTTAGTTTCGTTTTCCTAGCCATGACTCTCTATGGCACTGTCCAGCACAGAGGCATAAAATAACATGCAAAGACTAAACTAGATTCAGTTTCGTTTTTGCATCTAAGAGGCACATTATATGATTGTTTTTTTATCTGTTTTTAATAGTTTTTAAAAGGAATCAGTTAACTATTATGTCTCTATACCCTGTTAACAGTCATTTCAGCAAAAAAAAATGTTCCTTTAGTGATCCTTTAAGTTTACATTAATGATGCTTGTCTATGGACAGACAAACTTAACAAAGCAAAATTGTAACTAATTGCATTTTCCTCTTGCTGTTTGGTAAATGTTGCCAATTTTTTTTTTTTTTTTTATATATATATAGGATGCATCCACGCTATTTGAAGATAGGGAGAAACCAGTGTCTTCTACACCATGGCTTTGTAGAAGAAGAAAAAAGTGCCTTGAATTGTTTTAGGACTCGGCTATGAATGTCTCATTGCTCTAAATGTAAAGGAGACCTTTAGCTGCAGCCAATATCTAGAATTGTTATATCTACAAGTTCCAAGTCACAGCTACCGTCAGACCTACTATTAACACCACTTACTCCACTAAGGACACTGGGGTTGGTTTACTAAAACCGGAGTACAAAATTTGGTGCAGCTGTGCATGGTGGCCAATCTCCTGTCAGCCTGATTAAGGTTTGACCAAAAAAACTGGAAGCTGATTGGTTTCTATGCAGAGCTTCACCAGATTTTGCACTCTCCAGTTCTAGTAAATCAACCCCATTCTACTCCTTATCTATCTTTCTCCTCACTTATCTGACACATAAAAGCACACAAAAGATCACTGATTAAGCACAGCAGATTGCTCCTGATCCTGTCTATACCTTTCTGATTGGTGTTTACCTACTTGTTTTTGAGCCCCCCCCCCATCACTTTAAATATTTATTATGGGAACACGATTTAACCAGTTCTATTTCCCTCTACTGTGCATGTCCTTTGAATATTTTTTTTAGGTTTCAGAGAACCTGCAATTTTGCACTAACCTGTCAAGTGATTGCAGAATTACATTTTCATGGTTCTTCTTGTTTACCTGGACATTTTAGGATGAACTGTGCTTTGTCCATGGAGGGCAAAGCAACGGGGTCACTTTAAAGCCCACTCCCTGCTTGGCTGTTGGGTATGATCCCTAGTCAGAGCTTGCACATTTTTGTCACTATGCTCCCAAGTGATGGCACTGGCCCTATTGTAAAGGATCAGTGCTGTCAAGCTGTAACTATCGGGGATTTCAGTTACTCACGGCAGGGAGAAAACATGATTATAAGGTACCGGGAGACTGGTCTTTAAAAGCAAACCAGTGTTTTTCCTGAAGTCTGGTTTCAGGCTGATCCAGGGACATGTAGCAGAAAATGTACATTTCTACTAAGTCATACCATCATTATCACATTTCACTGAAGTTTGATTGCATGCACAATGATTTTACAGTTTGTATTTTTTCACTCGCACAGGTGGTATAAGTGTACTACGACTTTCTCACGTTTGGTTGTGTTTTTTTTATATTTTAATTTTTTTTGTGAATTTGGTTTGCTCTCCTTTTCACCTCCCCATTGCACGAATGCACACCCCCCAACCTAAAAAAATGATGGTTTGTACCAAGTCCACATATGTACAATTGCACATTTACTACACTAACTTATTTTTATTTAAGTAGTTGACGACAATTTTTTTTATATGCACGATTGTTAAACATGTGAGCCCCTAGGGTTTTTTAAATCTGTGTGGTCTGACTCTGTATCCTATCGTAGCAATTTTATTTTTAATAAAATATTTTATATAAAGTGTTTAATTTTTTTTTTTGTCCATATGACTTCCTGGTGGATGGACAGACATGTATTTGGTGTTCTAACTTACAGTGGGGGGAAAATATTTGATCCCTGCAGAAAATTTTCCACTTGCAAAGAAATGAAGGGTCTATAATTATCATAGGCGTATTTTAAATGAGATGGAATATCAACCAAAAATACAGAAACTCATTATACAAATGTTATAACTTGCATTTGTAGTTCAGTGAGTCAAACAAGTATTTGATTCTCGAGGGCCATCCCCTCCCAAGCAAAACATGACTTGGTGGAGAAACCCTTGTTGGCAAGCAGATGTAAGACGTTTCTTGTAGTTGGTTCCAGGTTTGAACACCTCTCAGGAGGGATTTGGTCCACTCTTCAGATCTTTAATCCTGGATGTAACCCCTCACATATACCCAGTGAAGTGAACAGCCTCAGATGGTACACAGAGATAAAACATACAGTACATGTAATACCTATGTACATGTTTTATATCTGTCATCTTTGTATACTGTTTAGAAAGTGCACATTGTGTGTGGGGTTTTTTTTTCTCTACCTGGTTAGCACTGCAGTGAAGCCTGGGCATACAGCTGATTGGAGGAAAGGCGTGCGCACACCCCCTCTCGTCATAGGGAGACTTTCAGCTCCGTTTGTATAGTTCAGGGCTCTGCTAATGCTATTTATAGCATCTACCCCAACACAACTCTGGCTGCTTATATCGTACAACGAAGAACTTGTCTGGAGTTATCCAGGCTGATAACAGAAGAACCGGGCATGAGACCGCTACGGGAAAGTGTTTTGAAGCAATAACCAAACACTGCAGATATGTGCCCAGCTCAAATTTCTTGAATCGTGTTTACATCCACTTTTAGGTCTCTTGGCTGTTTGGCACCTCAAAGGTTCAGCTCCATCAAATTTCTATAGGATTAAGGTCTGGAGACTGGCTAGGCCACTCTAACTTTTAATGTGCTTCTTGTTGAGCCACTTCTTGTTGCCTTGGCAGTATGTTTTAGGTCATTGCCATGCTGGAAGACCAATTTTAAGTGTTCTGGCTGAGGGAAGAAGGTTCTCATCCAAGATTATACAATTAATGGCCACTTCAATGCGGCAAAGGCAGCCTGTACCTTTAGCAGAGAAACGGCCCCCTAAGCATAATGTTTCCACCTTAGTGCTTGACTGTAGTAATGGTGTTCTTTGGTCATGGTCAGCATTTTTTTTCTTCCAAACACGGCGAGTAGTGTCGATGCCAAATAGTTTAATTTTGGCCTCATCTGACCACTGACTCCCAATACTTCTCTGAATCATTTAGAAGTTCATTGGCAAACTACAGATGTGCCTGTACATTAGGGTGACCAGACATTCCCCAGGTTCCAGGGACAGTCCCCAGACTGAGCACACTGTCCCCAGAGCCTGTTTGTCCCTGGATTGCAGGGGCGTACTTGGGGTTGCCATCTGTCCGGGTTTGTGAGACATGTCTCTGGCCGCCTGTAACCCGGACAGTGCCTCACCTGACATTTCCGCTCCTGCTGGGCAAAATTTCTCCCTCCCATTTACCCCCCCCCCCCTGCAATCGACACCTCAGTGTGCTACAGATGGGACATGGAGACGGAGCCGAGTGCTCTGGCTGCAGATGGGATATGGAGGTGGAGCCCCATCTTGATTTGGGGTCTGGTTGGCTGCAAAAGGCACATGGAGGTGGGGTTGCAAGCAGAGCCTCCATCTTACACTTTTTTTTTTTTGTTTCGGAGATCGTGCTGGGAGACTTGTACAGTAAGTGTTTGGTGTATTGTATCATACACTATCCAGCCCTCACACCCTTTAATTGTCAATCTAGCTTGCTTTAGATTATACCCTAATAATCTTTGCGCCATCTAACCTTATTTACAAAAAAAATGTACTGCCTTTTATTCCCCCCCCCCTCCCAGCAGGCTGTTCTGTGCACTTTGCGTTGTGTCCTGTAGTCCAGGACTGGCCCGGCCAACAGTGTCACTTCCTCATTAAAACTACATGTCCCATAATGCATTGCTCTGTTCACTCCCAAGGAGGAAAAAACCCTCTGAGTCCAGCATGCCCTAGGTCCAGGAGGAGCCAAACCCATACATACAATCAACTGTTCCTTAATAATAACTACAGTAGCAACCCCTTGGCTACAGGTCTATATAACAAACACGTCCACGGAATCTCTTCCATTCAAACTCACCATCACGGGGCAAAACCAAACAGCTGTCAAAGAACAGAGACAAGATTGTAGACCTCAACAAGGATGGAATGGGCTACAAGGCCAACGGCAAGAAGCGTGGTCAGGAGGAGACAACCTGGAGCGATTACTCACAAATGAAAGCAATACAAAATAAGCATCAATCGCCCTCTGCCTGGGGCTCCATGCAAGAGGCGCTTGTGAACAATCTCAAGGCAAACCATTGGTAACAATACGCGCCCATGTATTGAAATATTGCAGCGTCTGCAAGGTCCCCCTTCAAGAAGACATGTACAGTAAGGTGACTAGATTTTTTTTTAATTAAATCTGGGGAAATTTTTTGTTTATTTTTGGCAAATAGTAAACTATTTTATAAGCATGTTTTCCTCAAATGATATATGCAGTGTATGTAATTTATGAATGTGTGATATATAAGTTATTACTCACATTTCATCAATGAGATAAAAAAAGAAAAAGATACTTCTTAGAATTTTTGGGGAAATGTTAAGAAGATAAGATGGAGAAAAAAAACGTCAAAAGTATTAGAGGGTGTATGGCAGTTGGTATGTACAGGAGGGGGGTGAGGACTGTATATGTCTATGAAGGGGGGGGTGAGGACTGTATGGTGTATTAAGAGGGGGGGTGAGGACTGTATATGTGTATCGGGGGGGGGGGGGGTTTGAGGACTTTGTATGGTGTATGAAAGGGTGGGTGAGGACTGTACAGTAAAACCTTGGTTTGAGAGCGTTTTGCAAGACGAGAAGAAAATGTTAAATACATTTTGACTTGATAAACAAGCGATGTCTTGATATAAAATTAGTGGCACGTCACAACTGAGTATAAAAGAGAAGAGAGGCGCGAATAAGAGCCGGTTCACACAGGGGCGACCTGTCAGGCGCCTCAGCCGCCTGACAAGTCGTGATCCGCTGTATTTAATGGAACCATTCTAATAGGAGCGACGCAAGTCGCTCCGACTTAGAAAAAGGTTCCTGTACGACTTTGGGGGCGACTCGAGGCGACTTGCATTGACTTCAATACAGAAGTCATTTTGCAAGTTGCCTCTCAGGTTGCCTTGAGATTGCCTTGCCGAGTCGCCCCCCAAAGTCGTGCCGCCTGTGTGTGAACTGGCTCTAAATGTAGCAATATGGTTACATTTAATGAAGGTACACCATTTAGCAACTCACATGATTGATGATTAAAACAGGCACATCCAAGTATGCAGGCATACTTAGACCACATAGACCGTCCTCTGCACCACTATCAATGTCATTTCTTTCACGCTGCTTTAAGCCACACTTTCAGATCGCTCTACATCGGGGTGGTCTTCCTGGTCACGATTGCAGACTGACAGCGTAGAGAGCCAGCGGTGCGGGGGATGGTCTATGTGGACAGCTTTACCTTGGATGCCTTCATACTTAGATGTGCTTCTTTTACTCATCAACCATGTGAGTTGCTAAATCATTAAATGTAACCATATTGCTACATGTAGGGGCGCCTCCCTTCTATTTTCTACACTGTAGCTCCTGCTGGATTTTGCTTCTAATCCTCTTGTGAAGGCTTCCATTTGTGGATGGACATTTTATGGACCGGAAGTGACGTGTGGAACGGAACGGACCAATAGGACGATGCATTTCTCAGCATCCGCTGTTTCATTAGATCCATCTGATGGTCTCTCAGGGCGGTTGTGTACACCAATGCCATCACCAGCTCACCTGCATGCCGAGGACTTTGTTGCGGATATTGATCGCTGCCATATCCATCTGGATTATCGAGTGACACCAGACCATATTGTTATATATGCCTCTTTACGTCTTATCTCCTGTGAGTAGCCATTTGGCTGAGTGTTATTTATACCTCAATTAAACTTTCAGTGTTACTGCACTTAGATTGGCGCACCTTCTCTTCTTTTTTAGCGGCCTGTTTTCAGCCTCTCTGGACGCCATTCTAAACCTGCCAGCAGGAGGTCTGTGTGACAGGGTGTGAGAGTCTGCAGCCTACACAGCATAGAGCCGGATCACCAGCCTCAGAGGACAGCATCGCTATTCCAGCAAAGCTGCCCGGCCTGTACTCCAGAGCTTCTGGACACCCCTGCACTCCAGCCCACCAGGAATCGCGGTGTGGCAGCACCTATCCACTGGAAGGAGACACCAGGAGGGATTCCGGCTGGAGCCCTTCATCTGACTGGGTCCATAGTAGTGAGCAGGCACAGCCCATCCAGATAAAGATGACCTTATTGCTGAGTGGTTTTTCTACAGACTGGCTGGTGAGACTTGTAGTTCCATGGATGTGAATATACTTCTTCAAATGCCACATACAGCAGTGCGCTCGGGGCCTACTTTTCCCCACTGTGCTGTAAAGTCAGTACTGTATTCAACTCATTATCATAATCAAAGAGGAATATACATTTCATAATACTTCTTTAGTTTAAGCATCAGTTCATCTTTGCTCTTCAGTTCTTTTGACTTTTACCTACCTGGATTACAAATTACACTGCAGTACAAACAACAGGCTAGCTGAAGATATCTGGAATTGAAAGGACATTTATAATTTTCCTCTTTGTTATGCTTCACTGCTCTGTATTCTAATGCTTAATCATTGAGCTCCAACCTTGGGGGAGCCATTTTGTGAGACATTATCCAATTTACTTATATGTATGTATATGCTACTGTGTGTATTTGCTGTACACTGTTTGCTGGTCTGTGTGCTGAGGCCTCAGAGGAAAGGTATCCAATACAGGTGTTAAAGGTGTTGGATATTTATCTCTCTGGGTACCTGTACACATAGGTCTTGTGGAGGTATTAAAGCGGGGGTTCACCCATACATAAAACTTTTTTCCCCCTAGATGGATGCTCGTTTTGTCTAGGGGAATCGGCTAGTTGTTTTAAAATATGAGCATTACTTACCGTTTACGAGATGCATCTTCTCCGCCGCTTCCGGGTATGGGCTGCGGGACTGGGCGTTCCTATTTTGATTGACAGTCTTCCAAGAGGCTTCCGACGGTCGCATCCATCGCGTCACAATTTTCCGAAAGAAGCCGAACGTCGGTGCGCAGGCGCAGTATAGAGCCGCACCGACGTTCGGCTTCTTTCGGCTACTAGTGAAGTGATGGATGCGACCGTCGGAAGCCTCTCGGAAGACTGTCAATCAAGAAGGAACGCCCGCTCCCGAAGACCCATACCCGGAAGCGACGGAGAAGATGCATCTCGAAAACGGGTAAGTAATGCTCATATTTTAAAACAACTAGCCGATTCCCCTAGACAAAACGAGCATCCATCTAAGGGGATTTTTTGAAAAAAAATTCTTATGGGTGAACTCCCGCTTTAAGGTACACATCCTTGTATATCAGTAGCAAGTGATATTCTTTTTTAAACATAAGTTGTGTTTTACTTATATCATTTCTTGTTCATTCTTTATCTCAGTAAACATCTCTGAGTGGTTCAGTGATACTGTGTGAGTTTTTCGTTACTAACGCAACATTTCAGAATGGAACCCAAGGTGTCAGAGGTAAGAGAGGATTTGCAGAGTCAAGGTAAATGGTGGGGTATAGAGTCTATGAACAGCCCCCACGGGGGTACCGCAGCTACACACCTACATTTTCCTTAGGAGTACCTTTTTAAATTGACAGGACTAATCTGTGTAGCAATTAAGCACATACTGTAGCCAGTCTGGGAGCCAGAATTGGTTGGTAGGGAATCAAATACTTATTTTACTCACTGAACTGCAACTCAATTTATAACCTTTTGTATCATGGTTTTTTTTTTTTCTAGATTTTTGGTTGATAGAGAAAATATAATTTAAAATGCACCTATGATAAATGATAGACCCTTCATTTCTTTGTAAGTGGACAAACCTACACTCTTTAGGGGATAAAATGTCCCCACTATACATGTTTCTAGCTCTATTAATAAACTATTAGCCTCCGCATTATACTGACACATATCTTGATTTTTATTTCTTAGCCATTAGTATGACCTGGTCTTACAGCATACTTTTAGCATCAAACTTGCTATATGCCTTTGACATTTACTACTGCTTGTAATGCTAGTGTGACCATGTGTAAATGTGCCCAAGACTTTGGTCCCCCTCTAGTTTTTTATCACTGGTTTTTGCTGCCCATTGAAAAGGGCTTCAAACAAGATTTGCCCAATACTTTACTTCATTTAGGTTTTAACAATGTTTGTCTGAAGATGTCCTGCAGCATTTGATTCAGCACTGGTGTGTTTGAGGAAAGGGTATTGTAGTCCTGCTCAAATGTCAGGTTTCCCATGCTGAGTATGGTGATAGCATTTCCCTTGTTTGGTGTTTTTACTCTACGTATGTATGTTATTCTGAGATTACCACAGCCTTTTTCAACCAGGGTGTCTTGGCAAAATGCCCAAAAATGTTAGTCAGCAGGTGTATCAAGCATGCCTTTTAGTTGCACAAAGCCACAGGTTTTTATTGTGCACCATTTCAACCTTCCAGCCATTTGTGTTCTTACAACCAGTGATGTCGTCAGTGTTAAGAAGGCTGTTGATCACCTGCATAGCATCCTTGTTGGACCCTCCCTAGCCCCTCTCCCTCAACACTGGGGTCATATTAGCTGAGTGATGGATGGAAACTGAGGGAGAGAAGAAACACTGGAATACTAGTTGGTACTAGTGTGCAAAACAGTGGCGGCTGGTGCTCAATTTGTTTTGGGGGGGCACAAAGAAACTGAAAAAAAAACATCAATTGCAGCCACTGTGCCCATCAATCGCAGCTACTGTGCCCATCAAACTGTCCGAGAAGCTAGTGGACTAGACTGTGTGACTGCATAGAGGAGACCCAAAACGCATATATGTGAAAATATAATAATTTATTAAGATAAGGGAACAAACACACAGCCACCTCCAATGGGACACATAAATAAACCAATAAACAGTGACCCAAAAATAACTATAGACAATATGTACAATGATGGGAGATATTGTAATTGTAAACAGGCCAGGCCGAGGTCATACACAGGGAGATCAGAAGATAGGTTAGGCCGGGAGATAAATAGGAACAGGGGGATGACGGATGGATGGGCTGCAGAGCAGGGATCCAGGTAATCGGGTAACAAGGGGACAGGTATCCAAGGTAATGGGGAAGCAGGAGGGACAGGTCCAGGATGGGCTCTGGATAGGGATCAGGTCAGATACAGGCTCAGAAGTCAGGGAGAGAGGTGTGTTTACACTTGCCGGGTATTACTAGGAATGGCTGTAATTGGCTTCAAGTCACACCTGAGCGCAGGAAGAGCAGTACGCTCCACACTGCCAGGATCCATCCGCTGGTGGAGACCAGTACTGTGTCCCAAAGATGATATAACAGTTCTCCTGACAGTTCCAAACTGCCAGGAGACACCTGCTGGTGGACCACAGTACTGCAAGCCAAATAATAAATATTACCAGCAGATGGAAGCTTTCCTGATACAAACGCAGCCACTGTGACCATCAAATGCAGCCACTGTGCCCATCAAATGCAGCCACTGTACCCATAAATCGCTGCCACTGTGCCATCAAATGATACTGTACCCATCAATTGCTGCCAGTGTGCCCATCAATTGCTGCCATTGTGCATTGCCCTTTACCTGTCTCGCAGTGGGTCAGCGCCGGTGTCCTGCACGTCCTCGATGACTTCTTCTGTCCTCTCTATCAAGCGTCCAATCACAGTGCCTGATGTTTCAGCCAATCAGGTGACAGGTAACAGACCCGAGTACCTGATTGGCTAAAATGCGGTTCAGTGTTGGCAAAGCAAATTCCTTCGCTTTGCTAACACAACACTGAGTGAACAGCAATCGGCCAGCATGGCTCACCTTTTTGGGAGCCTATTAGAGCCTACAGCTCATATCGGGTGCTTCCAAAAAACACCCCCGCCGCTGTGATTCAGGTGCCCGGCACCTGAATAGGGGGTGTCAGCTGGGGTCATAGATAGATTCATGCAGTGCCAGGAGAGAGGGGGCGGCACCCATGTGCCCCTTATAGATGCACCGCCACTGGTGCAAAGGTGTATTAGGTGCTATGAGACTGTCCGTAACTTTAAAGAGTGCCTTGACTGAAAAAGGTTGAGGGTAACAGGGTTATCACATCCAAGCTTGGCCAGGGCATACTAAAACAGAGGCTGGGATTAAACCGGAAGCTGGTTGCCATGGATTATGGCAAGTTCAGCAGCATCATTGCCCTTTCCTCATTTATTACCTTGTGAGTATTATGAAATATGACTGAGTTAGTACTTGGCACTGCTGCCACCTGACCCTATTGGTTTCCTAATTCGAATCTTCTAACTGCCCTAGATTCTGCAGGACTGTCCTGGAATTTTAACACAATGCCAGTGTCCCGTGGATTTAGGACGTGTCCTGCAGCAGAGTTCTGAAACAAGCTTGTTCCCACACATACTGCTGGACCATGCCAAAAAATCTGTATCCATAACCCATGCTAATTTTTTCCATTGCAGCATGTTATGAGCCCCACAGGTCTCAAGCTCTCAAAGGTGTCCCTCCATTAAGTTTTAAGGTACGTATGCTGAGGTCTACTGGAGACGTAATAGGAGAAACAGTATTTTAGTCAAAATGGTCTGTCACCAACCGAAGTACCACTTAGGAGTCCTGCCAGCCCCCTTGTGCTAGTAATCAAGTTAAAAGATAGTGTTATGTATATATATATATATATATATATATATATATATATATATATATATATATATACACACAAATTAAGGCCCCCTGACTTCTTGCACACAGCTAGGATGTATGTCTTATACTGGGCACTGCTGCCCAGTATAATTTTATGGTTAAAGGACTATTGACCTCTGTCACTAGTGTATGTTTTTGCAGTTCAGTGTACAGTACCAGTATTCCCTGATGACTAATGGTCCACATACTAGATGAAAAATTGTTTAAAAATCTGTCATGGATTTTTTTTTTTTTGCCCAGAAAATAATAGCATAGTAAAAAAAAAAAAAAAATTGAAGAAACGGGTTGGAACATTCTGACCTGGCCAAGTGACCCAATAAAATCCCTGCCCATTAGCTGAGACACCCCATTCTTTTCTAATCTGCCCTTGTCTTATCTAATGTCACCAGCTACAGTGCCACCTAGTGGCAGAAGAGAAAAATGCAGCAAGTCCAGAATTAAAGCGGTAGTTCGGCGGGATGTGGGTTTTTTTTTTTGTAAGTAATGTGCAGCACTTACCTTTCCTCATTCCCTAACAGGGTGTCCCACACGTCCAGCCGTCCGATGCGCTCTTTTTCGGAAAAAGAGAAGTTTGATTTTGATGCGATGGACGTTTCCATCTTGCCTGTGGGCATACTGAAGCCGACAGGGTCTTCTTCCGGGATCGGGCGAATGCTGGCCTCCCAGCATTCACCGCTCGATCCCGCGCATGTGCAGTGTTGACGGCGAGCGTCGCCGTCAACACTGCATGGTTGCTATAGCAACGGCTGGCGTCAGAAGTTCACGAGGAGATGTCGCGCGATTACAGAAGAGCGCGTCGACGGAGGAGTTACAGAAATTTGAGTGGCAGGACGGGGGAGAACGGACCGACACGCCCATTTCCCGCGGGAGGAAATGATTGACAGGTGGGACGATCGACCAGGAAACAGGTAAGGAGCGACTAAAAAAAAAAAAAAAAATTCGTCTGCTCTTTGTTCGTTAGAAACAGTGCTAGTGATGACTAGTTGTAAAACAGGGTGAACTACCGCTTTAAGGTGAAATCAATTGATCTCCTAACAATTGGCCAAGGCAATTATCGCCTGGCAACTAAATTTAATAGCGGCCCTGCCTAAACATCAGGGTGCTACACTTGCATGCTCAGTGAATGGAGTCTTAAGGCCGGCCATACACAATTCGAATGCTAAACTGGCCGAGGTTTGAACCGTTAATGGCTAGGCTCAATGTATCCAGTTGATTGATCGATCGATCAACTAGGGAACAATCAGTCTGCCTGATTCTCTTGCTATTAATCCTAGCTGCTATAGCTAGCAATAATCACTGTCTTTCTCCTGACGGGGGGTGGCTTCCCTCGCCTGCCCCCCTGCCGGTAGAAGAGAATTGCTAATTCCCCTGTCAGCACTGTCTGTGTTGATGGGGGGGATCGTGGTTGCAGGAAAGAAATTTACATCCGTGTATGGCCTGCCTATGGTAAGGAAAGAGGGCATTTATATTTTTTTGACCCACTGTTCAGATAAAAGGGGGTGAAAACTTTGCCAGGAGGTGCTTTAACTTCTTCAGACCCGCGCTATAGCCAAATGACGGCTACAGCGCGGACCTGAAAATCCAACTGGACGTCAATTGACGTCCGCCCCTTAGGGCGTTCCCTGCGCGTGCTCCAGAGCGCGCAGCGGGGAAACTCTGTGTTGGCCATGTCCCTTGGACACAGCCAATTACAGATCGCAGCGAACGGCCAATCAGAGTGGCCGTTTGCGATGCGATCTGTGCGGCCAATGAGAGTTGATCTCAAATGTAAACATATGAGATCATCTCTCATTGCCGTTTTACACAGAGACAGCGTCCTGTCTCTGGAGAGGAGACCGATCTGTGTCCCTTGTACATAGGGACACAGATCGGTCACCCCCCCCCCCAGTCACCCCCCCTCCACCTACAGTTAGAACACAATGCAGGGAATACATTTAACCCCTTCCTCACCCCCTAGTGTTAACCCCTTCAATGCCAGTCACATTTATACTGTAATTAGTGCATATTTATAGCACTGATCGCAGTATAAATGTGAATGGCGCCAAAAATGTGTCAAAAGTGTCCGATATGTCCGCCATAACGTCGCAGTCCCAATAAAAATCGCAGATTGCCGCCATTTCTAGTAAAAAAATAAATAATAAAAAATAATAATTCTGTCCCCTATTTTGTAGGCGCTATAACTTTTGCGCAAACCAGTCGCTTATTGCGTTTTTTTTTTACCAAAAATATGTAGAAGAATACGTATCGGCCTAAACTGAGAAAAAATTTTTTTTTTTTTTTTTTAAATTGGGATATTTATTATAGCAACAAGTAAAAAATATTGTATTTTTTTCAAAATTGTCGCATACTAGCACATAATGCCTTTACTTCGTTTTTATCTGCCCTTCAATCAGAGTTTACTTCCTCTTTAAAAAATAGCTTGGAAGTGGAACAGTAAAGTATATAAAAAAACAAAAAACAAAAGCAAGACCATAAGCACATTCCTGCTACTTCTGTAGAGGAAACTAAGCTGCAGAGACTCTCCCTTGCTTCCACATGAAGCCGGTCACATGACACTGCCACTGCCTAAGGTCCTCCAACCAGAGGACGGCGGAAGCTTAGCCCGGAGTGTCTCCATGACAACATGTAAACAAGCAGCGTCCATATACTGAAGGCTCCTCTGTACTTTGCAAGGTAAGATCTGTGCGAAGGATTATCGCAGGTAGCTCAGTATGGCAGCAAAGCAAACCAGTGTTTTAGGCAAACCTAATTGAGGGAAAAACAAAAGGACCAGTTTTAGAAATATACCTAAATGTTGCCTCCTTTAAATGTATTTGCTTACATTTTAAATGCGTTCATGCAATCTAAAATAACCTGGTTTATTTTCCCTTTCAAAGCAGTATTACATACAAAGCCAAAAGAGTAATATATTGCAGTTTACCAATCATTAGATGTAGTAATTGCATTTGTTTCTTTTTGAGGACCAGATCATACTATAGAAACGCAGTCCGTTCCAGATGCTTTTTTTTAATGCGCGTTTTTGATGCGTTTTGATGCAGTCCAGTGCATTTTCCTCCTTTTTTTTTAACCTTAAGCCTGGGTTCCCACTAGTGCGATTTCAGAGATCGCATGTGATTTTCACCCGCACCGCAGGTGTCGATCACATGCGATCTCGAGCAATGTGAGTTCCGCCATATAGTATGGCGGAACTCGCATTAGATTCGCACGGAAAATAGTGCAGGGACTTGTTTTTCCCCGCAGTAGAATATGATCGCATTGGTGTTCTCTCACCTATGTGATCCGATTCCTGTGCGAGTTTACAGTTTGCACTGCGATCTGTGAACTAAACTGGAGGTGTCATTAACTGTTATTGACACCCACAGCGGTTTGCAGAAGGCAGTGTGAACTGCCTGTGGGAGGGATGCGATGCGGAAACCCGTGCTGGAATTGCACTGGTTCCCACATTGCACATATGTGAACCCAGGGTAAAAAAAGACATATGTGTTTTTGGTGCTTTCCAGTGCGTTTTTTTGTGCGTTTTACAGCGTTCCAGTACAGTCCAGTGCAGGAAAAATGCAGCACGTTCTACTTTTTTTCTAGAATTGGTGTGAACTATGCCATTGAAAACCATATAACCTACTTTCAATGCGTTTGTGATGCAGAAAAAAACCCGCACTGGACTGCATTTGGTGTGAACTAGCCCTTAGGCTTTTTTGTATTTGGTGATCTGACCAGTAACACACCAACCCCTTGTATTAGTGTCCCTGCTCTGGATGGAGGAGAAATGGAGATACCTTTGGACAGCAGCAATGTCTGTCAGTCTGGAGGGGGGTAGTGTTAGATGCACTAGCAGATTTTAATGGGTTAGGCTTTTTTTTTTTTTTTCTTCTACTTCTTCTTCTTC
Organism: Rana temporaria; assembly: GCF_905171775.1. Lineage (NCBI taxonomy): Eukaryota > Metazoa > Chordata > Amphibia > Anura > Ranidae > Rana > Rana temporaria. Next base: position 240,917,325 of record NC_053492.1, read on the forward strand.
TTCTTTTTGGATAAAGATTTTACATAAAGAAATAAAAGCTGATCATTGTAAGCACCACTGTCAGTGGTAAATGGTTTGCCTCAACACTCTAAGGCCCCCGTACACACGACCGGATCTGTCCGCTGAGATTTATCTGCGGATCAGTTCCAGCGGATAGATCCGGTCGTGTGTAGGGCCTAGCGAACATTTCCCAGCGGATAAAAATCCAGCCGACGGATTCCCAGCGGATAAAAATTTCTTAGCATGCTAAGAAATCTATCCGCTGGAATCCAGTCCCTCTGACTTATCCGGTCGTCTGTACAGACTCACCGGATAAGTCCGCCCGATCCCCATCCCTCGCATGCGTCGAAGTGATTTGACGCATGCGTGGAAGTATTTACCTTCCAAGGTCGCGCACGTCGCCGCGGCACGTCACCGCGGATGTTTTCCGCGGGGATTTTGATCTGATGGTGTGTACAAGCCATCAGATCAAAATCCAGAGGAGGAATGTCCGCTGGAAATGGTCCGGCGGACCGTTTCCAGCGGATATCCTCTCGTCTGTACGAGGCCTAATGCCGTGTACACACGATCGTTTTTCGACTTGGAAAAAACAACGTTTTAAAAAAATGTCATTTAAAACTATTCTGTGTGGGCTTCACAGCATTTTTTCGAGTTCTGAAAAACGACAAAAAAAAAATTCGAACATGCTCCATTTTTTAACATCGTTTTAAACAATGTCGTGTGTGGGCTAAAGCGACGTGAAAAACCTGCGCATGCTCAGAAGCAAGTTACGAGACGGGAGCGCTCGTTCTGGTAAAACTAGCATTTGTAACGGAGTAAGCACATTCATCACGCTGTAACAGACAAAAAAGCACGAATCGTCTTTTACTAACACGGAATCAGCTAAAGCAGCCCAAAGGGTGGCGTCATCCGAATGGAACTTCCCCTTTATAGTGCCGTCGTACGTGTTGTACGCTTTGCTAGAGCATTTTTTTTTAGCGATCGTGTGTGGGCAACATCGTTTTAATGATGAAGTTGGAAAAAAAATATGTTTTTACTAGAGGCTGGAAAACGTTGTTTTTTACGAGCCGAAAAAATTATCGTGTGTATGCGGCATAACTGCTAAAGGCTCGGTTTCACACCTATGCGTTTTTTAATGCGTTTTGCAGAAATGCACTACCGTCCGTTTAACATTGTTTCCTATGGGATACGTTCACATCTATGTTTTTTTCAGCTGCTGCATTTTTTTTAATGTTTTTTAAAAGAAAAACGGTGCATTTTTTTGGTTTAATAGACTTCAATGGAGAAGCTTCAGAAAAGCATGTAGTGCGTTTTTGCTGCAATTTTGCATTTTTTAATCCACCCAACAACAAATTGGCCAAAGAAAAAAAAAAAGCATAAAAGGTACAAAACGCATCAAAAAATGCAACATAAAAGCATGGGCAAACACTGCAAAATCCACCGCAAAAAGAGCTGCAGAAACGCATCAAAAGCAAACTGCATAGGTGTGAACCAAGCCTCACCTGCTGGATCACCAGGTAAAAAATAAAAGAAAGAAAGGCTAAAAAAGAAAACAGATGGCAGCCATCACATCTAAGAATTGGTAAGCTGCAATTTAATAAATGTTTGCCTTTGGATTAAATACTTCCCAAAAGGATCTTCCTATTTAGAGTCAAATATGTTTTTATTATGTTTAACAGAATAAAATAACATGAGTAAAGACCAGATGTTCAGTACAGAAGGTAGTGCAAAGTAAATCACCATCTAGTACACTTTAGGATACAATTCTAGGTGAAGTCAGGGTCACTGATAGGCCAGTACGGGCCTGGGCAGCCTGAACAGAAAACAAATTAATGTAAAAAATATATATATATATCCTCCAGCCACCATGACCGAACATCGTCTGTCCGACGATGTCTGTAGCACATTACGGCATTGGCGGCATGGGTGGCACTGTCTGATGAACAATATGGCATTGGCAGCATGGGTGGCACTGTCTGCAGGTAGCACATGCGTTATAGCCTGCAGAGACAGTGCCACCCATGCCACCAATGCAGTAATGTGCTGCAGACAGTGCCACCAATGCCGCCAATGCCGTAATGTGCTGCACACTGTGCCACCCATGCCACCAATGCCATAATGTGCTGCACACTGTGCCACCCATGCCACCAATGCCATAATGTGCTGCAGACAGTGCCACCCATGCTGCCAATGGCATGGGTGGCACTGTCTGCAGCACAATATGGTATTGGCGGGCTGCAGGGCATAGGTGGCACTGTCTGCAGCACAATATGGCATCTGGGGAGGGGCCAGGGGCAGAGCCAGGGGTGGGGCTAAAGGAGTGACCAGTGGCGGGACCAGGGGTGGAGCTGAAGGGGGCCCCATCAGGTAGGCTGTACAGGGCCCCATGATTTTTATCAGTGGCCCTGGGTGAAGTACTAACACATAGCTGTCTCTCCAGATCAAAGAATCACTATTTAGAAAATCATAAACCTTGATAAAAATGTAGTTAAAGAAGAGCTCCAGACTCCCCCAAAAATAAATAAAAGTCAGCAGATACAAATACTGAAACTGCTGACTAAATATAAGGACACTTACCTGTCCAGGGACCCAGCGATGTCCTCACCGGAACTGATTCTTCAGTTGGCTTTGAGTGCAGACTCCAGCACCTCTAGTAAGGGAAACAGGAAGTGAAGCCTTGCGGCTTCACAGCTTGTTTCCTACGGCACATGCGCGAGTTGCGCTGAGTCTTGTGATTGGTCCAATAGTCATCCCAGAAGACTGCGGGGGGGGGGGGCTGGACTTCCGGCTTAGATCCCCTTGGCAATCTGAGCCAAAAGTGGGAGTGACTACCTAACAAAAAAAGGTGTCCACTCCCCTCTCCCACCAAAAAAGTACCAAATGTGGCAGTGAAGGGTGCAAACAAGCAGAGCTTCCCCTTTTGGGTGTAGTTCTGCTTTAATGCATAAATATTTATAGTATTTTAATAATTTCTTTTTATTTCACATGCTGTTATATTTCAGATTGGGTGGTTTGGGACAAACAATAATTCTGACATTCTGATTGAGTGCCTGGCTGTGGCTTCACAGCCAGGCACACACTGCGCATGCGCGAGCTGTGCTACGCACTGTGATTGGCCGGGAAATCTTCTGGGACCTGTGACGTGTCCCAGAAGATTGCACGGAGGGGGGAGAGGTGATCTTCCTTCCGGCGCCGCGGGAGGAAGTGGGAGCTGGTTGCTTCTAAAAAGAGGGTATCCGCCCCTTTCCCAAAAATGACATGCTAAATCTGGCATGTCAGGGGGTCACCGTCACTTAAAGCGGAAGTTCCATTTTTAGGCGGAACTCTGCTTTAAACGTCACTTTCCTCATCTTCTTGTAGTCTTCACCGCTGATGTGGGCTCCTCCTTTAGGTGCCTCCTGTAGCATGCTGGTTACTAAAGAGCACCCATGCATGTGTCTGGTCCCACATGTCTGGTGCAACTGTCTGGTCCCACATCAAATGTGTACATCTGTCCCCTACTATAGGGGCAATAAAATCCAAAGCTGGGCCCACTGTCAACTCACCCAAACTTATTATGCAGGAGTTAGCTGGGTTCTATGAGGAGTTGTACTGCCCTGGCACTGCCTATACATGGGCGGATCTGGAGCAGTATCTGCATGGCTTGACATTTCCTAGACTAACATCAGAGCAGAGGATGGGGTTGGACGCACCCCTCACAGTAGAGGAACTTCAGGAGGCAGTGGGACTGTTCCCTAATTGTAAGGCACCAGGGGAGGATGGGATCCCCATGGAAGTATATAGGCAACATGCGGCTGACTTGCTGCCGCGTTTGCTTTGCGTATTCAAAGCAGCTCTGGGGCTGGAGAGCTTCCGCCCTCCATGGCAAAAGCGAATATTGTACTGCTCCTTAAACCGGGCAAGGATCCGGTTGAGCCAGGTTCTTACAGGCCAATCTCATTGCTGCAATGTGGCATAAAGATCCTGGCGAAGGTGCTATCAATGCGGTTGAATACTGTTATAACTTCCCTTATACATGGCGATCAGGCAGGGTTTATGCCGAATAAATCCACTGCCATTAATCTGCGGCGGTTATTTTTGAATATGCAATCCGACACGGATAATGTAGGAAGCAGGGCTCTGCTGTCCTTAGACGCCGCTAAGGCATTTGACAGTATTGACTTGAATTACTTGTGGGCAGTGCTGGTGCGATTTGGGTTCGGTGACACTTATATAGCATAGGTACGCCTACTTTACAGTCGGCCGGAGGCTGCTATCAGGGCCTTTGGTTGTCTTTCCCATGGTTTTGCGCTGGGGAGGGGGACGAGGCAGGGCTGCCCACTGTCCCCTCTCCTCTTTGCATTAGCCATTGAACCCCTGGCCATGGAGATTAGAGCTAATCCGAGCATTGTGGGGTTTTGCGGATGACACCTTGCTTATGCTGGGGGATAATGACACATCCCTGCGGGAGGCCATGGCAACAATTACGAGGTTTAGAGTGTACTCTGGCCTACGGATCAACTGGTCAAAATCTGCCCTATTGCCACACAAACGGTGACTTCGTCCTGCCCCATACCTGTCACAGCCACCTTAAATACCTAGGGATCCATGTGACGGCCAACCCGAGAGATTTTAGCCACTTGAACATTTCCCCCCTGCTTCAGAGGTTTAGAGAATGTGTCAAATCGTGGAACAATCTCCGCATCTCGGTGGCAGGCAAGGTGAACCTAGTGAAGATGATTCTAATGCCGCAATTGCTTTACTGTCTTCACAATGCCCCGGTGGTGATCCCTCTAAAAAATTTCAGGAAAGGTGAATTTCATATTCCGATCTTTGATATGGAAGAATAAGCCGCCCAGGAATAAATTGGAGCATCTTCAGAGGCCCAAAGAAACCAGCGGGTTGGCACTGCTCAACCCGTGTTTGTACTACCTGGCGGCTCAGTTACAACACCTGGTAGGGTGCTTCGGGAGTGAGCCGACTCGCTCCTCTCAGATGCTAATGCTCCACATGGTGGGTGACGGGCCCATCCCCATGGCACTGGAAGCTTTGGCTTTTGCCAAACCGAATAAGAAATATCCTACGTACAATCTCATACAAAAAGTGTGGAATAAATGCAAATATATTCAACAGGCTGATGGATACACTGAATATAGCCCCCTATGGCTTAATGATACTTACACAGAGCTGGCTAAACTACAGATAGGGACTGGGTGGAAACCATATGGGATCACGCATATCAAACACGTTTTTAAACATGGAAGGCTTAGACCGTTTGCAGATCTGCGGATGGAATATGGACTTCCATCCTCAATGCTCTTTCAGTACCTGCATCTCCAGCACACAGTTCGGGCTCAGAGTAGGTCTTCTGAGTGGCATCTGTCGCCAACCCCGGTATTCAGTCTCATTGGGAATGCTGTGTCTTCGAAGGGATTTATCTCTCAATGCTACGCCATCCTATTACAGAACTTCTTGGGGCAGCATCCAATACTGGTGAGGGAAAAATGGGAGAGGGACATGGGCCAAATGGATGGAGAACAGTGGGAAGAGATATTTCAAGGGGTGAGCATTTGTTCACTGAATGTGGCCCAGCGGCTCACTCAATTATATATCATCTTCAGGGTAAATTATACGCCGCATAGATTGCAGTTGATGGGGGTGCAGACTGAAGATACTTGCACCAGATGTAAGCATGACCATGGAGATCTTATTCACCTCCTGTGGAGATGCCCCAAACTGCATAAATACTGGGCCGAGGTGGTGAGTACTGTCAACTCGGTATTTGGGGTATCTATACCTGTGGACTCAAGGGTATGTCTATTGGGTGTATTGGAGGAGTATGTGATAGAGGTGTACAAAAGGGAGGCTGTTCATAGAGTGCTATTCCAGGCTAGGAAGTTGATATGTGTTACTGGAAATCGGAGAACCCTCCAACCTTGAGGGAATGGATTGGTAAGATAGGAGATATGCTACATATGGAGAAACGTATCTACCAACACAGGGGGAGTACATGGAAATATGAGAATCTTTGGGCTCCGTGGCTAGATACACCGGGACTTTCCCCGGTGGACCTGGTCATTGACAGGTTGTTGGGACTGAATGTGGGATGAGTAACACAGTATGGGAATTAGAGGGTAGTAGAAGTGGTGACATTGTAGTAATACTAACACTGCTGTATTATGTTTTTAATGGCTGTCTGTGTGGTCATGTTGATCAATGTATCGTTGTCAAAAGCTGTATACCACCTTTTCATCAATAAAAAACTTTTTGTTGGATAAAAAAAAAAGCTGTGTACATCCATTGACACACAAAGTGCCAGGAAGCCAGCCCCCCACTTCCTCTTCACAGGAGCTTGACTGATGGCAGTAGGTGCCTATGACAAGCCTGAGGAGGTGAGTGTTTAGGGAAGGATGTGGGGTAGGACTGGTAGTAGGGGGCTTTTGCCTCGATGCAGCGAATGCATTAAGGTAAAAAAAATAACATAGACTTTAGTACTACTTTAAAGGAAAACACACAATTTATAAGGTGTGTAAAATTCTTTCAAAAGCCACCACACCAAAAATCCAAAAATTGCGAAAAATGTCTGGTGGGGGCACTGCAAGTTTTTATTGTTGCTAGTTTTGGGCTAAAAAAAATATTGTTTTCAATTTTTCTTAAATATGCAGCCTTCACTAAAATAATACCTGGTAAAGCCGCCATTTGCAGGCATGGTTTTCCATTTTCACGATAGGAAAGGTGTTCTCTTGCATCACCATAGGATGTGCAAGCTGGAGTAGGGATCACAGCATGCAGAGCAGCAGGTATTCAACACTTCTGCAGCAGCGGGGATCTGCTATGCTGCATAATTTTAAGACAGGGACTACTAGGAAAGTAATTATACAGCATCTCTATCTTAAAGATGCCTTGCTTTTATTTTGGACTCTAAAGTAACAACTTCTTTTGCTTCTAATGCTTCTTTTTTAAATATCTACTTATTTTTATTTTACAAGTTACGTGGCAACTTGGCAATCACAAGAATATAGATATAAATATGTATGTAACATTGGAGTGTGTGTGTGTGTGTGTGGGGGGGGGGGGGGCGTATTTATGAGGGAGGTGTTGAGGCAAAGGCTAACATGAACCTTTTCCACACAATAAATCTACCACGCTATAACTCCATAGATCAGTTTATACTTGCGGTTTTGGGGGCGGAAAAAACATGCAGTTGAGCCACGTTTTTACGGCTTCCCCTAACCTGCAAAGGCAGTCTTAGGCCCCGTACACACGGTCGGACAAAACCGATGAGAATGGTCCGACGGACCGTTTTCACCGGTTCACCGATGAAGTGGCCTGATGTGCCAAAAACTGATCGGGTCAGAACGCGGTGACGTCAAACACACGACGTGCTGAATAAAACAAAGTTCAATGCTTCCAAGCATGCGTCGACTTGATTCTGAGCATGCGCGGGTTTTGAACCGATGCTTTTCTGTACTAACCATCGTCTCTATCTGACTCCAAAGAAATCTTTATTTTTCCTGTTGTTTTGCTTGTTACATAACATAAAATGTAGTCTTAAAATGGTAAGCAGAGGTTTCCATCATATTCCAAACCTTATATACCGTATTTATCGGCGTATAACACGCACAGGCGTTTAACACGCACCCTAACTTTAAAAAGGGAACTTTCAGGAAAAAACATTCCACCGCCCCCCTGCATATAACACGCAGGCACATTTTACCCTCTATTTTCAGGGTAAAAAAGTGAGTGTTATACGCCAATAAATACAGTATTTGCATAAAGGAAGCATATAAAAGGGAGTAAATACTGGAGGAATTTGGCAGGAGGAACCACTGAGTACATCAGGAAACCAGGACATGCTCCCAACAGTGTTGGTTGCTGAGGAAATTAAGAGGAGTATTGCTCTTCAAGGGAGAGGTGTTCGTGGCATGAGCAGTGGGAGAGGTATATATTTTTTCTATGCTTTTGCCAGAAATATATATATATATATATATATGAATATATATAGACAGAATGCAGATAAAGTGTAGCACTGCAATGGGATGACGGTAATGTTAAAGGGGTTGTAAAGGTTCATTTTTTATTTTCTAAATAGGTTCCTTTAAGCTAGTGCATTGTTGGTTCACTTACCTTTTCCTTTGATTTCCCTTCTAAATGTTTTTTTTTCTTTGTCGGAATTTCTCATTTCCTGTTTCTCCTCAGTAAGCTTTCCCCCATCATCCGAGCGGTGGTTAGTCAGCCAGAACAGCTTAGTGAACAGCTTACTGAGGAGGAACAGGAAGTGAGAAATTTAGACAAAGAAAAAAAACATTTAAAGGGAAATGGAAGGAAAAGGTAAGTGAACCAACACTGCACTAGCTTAAAGGAACCTATTTAGAAAATAAAAAAACAAACCTTTACAACCCCTTTAAACTTAACTGGATGCATACATGCTACAAGATTGATTGAAGAAAGACTTTTAGCTACTTGAAGCTGGAAGATCCTTTAATAAGACAAAAAACATTATTCAATTGCATTTGACACTTATGGCCCATGGATGAAATACCTGCTAGCACTTGCTTTAAGAGACCCTGTCAAGAAAAAAACAAATACAAAAAGGGCAAAAAGATGATATATATATATATACTGTATATACACAGCGAATATGTGTTTGTACTTGGGTAGTAATGGAATGTAGGAGCCGGACCCAAGAATTGCTTTTGCACATGAACCTTGGTTGACTAGTGGCTTCTTGCACTCTCTTTGGACATGTTGGTGACCCCTAAGATCTCTTGTATTGTGTCATAGGTCTTTTGGAATGCATATGGTAAAAAAGAGGCTTCCCTCTGTCGGCACCACACTATTTACCATCTTTTTTATGATTTTTCCTCAACCGTCAACCCTGTTTGGTTTATTTATTTTTTTACCCTTTTGGCTCCAAACTTTATTTGTTTCCCACCAGCTACCATAATTATGATATACAAATATGGCATTTGTTATGGACTCTGATCTAATTATTAAAATATTTGTTTTTCTTATCAGAATGTCGCATACTCAGGCTGAAAGTGTGATAAAAAATATTATACGGGAAATTGCCCAAGAATGTGCAGAAAAAGGGCACACTGTATCCGAAACCATGGTAGCTTTTGTGGTAAGTTATACCTGTGTTTTGTTTCTGCAGTCAAAAAAACATTTTTGTTTTTAAACTAATTTTGCCAAACTTTTTCATTTTGAATAATTAAAGTGGAACTCCAAGCAAACAGCTGAACGTACAGTTGAAATACATATACTGTATGTGACCTTTTTTTAACCAGCCAAAAGATTCATGTCCTTGTTCTGCCTGTCTTGTGATTTATGCACACCTGTCAGAGATCACCTGAAATACAGCCCTGTCCACTGTGATTAGGCAATGAAGCACTGATGACTTTCTTCTGATCTCCACTCCTGTAAACATATTAACAATGTTAAATAGCAGTGTGCAATGTATTAATAGATTAACCACTTGCTTGCCGCCCACAGTACATTTACTGTGAGCAGGCAGCCCACCCAGGCACTGCGACATAGCTGTTTGTTGCGGTGTACTTCCTGGTTTTTGGTCGTGCGAGCCCCCTGCCGACCTATGCTGTGATTGGACACCGTACACATTTGTGAGGAGGTTACAGTCAACCATTTAGATCAGTGGTCCTCAAACTGTGGCCTGGGGGCTGAATGTGGCCCTTTGCTTGCTTTTATCTCGACTTTGGGGCAATTTCATCCCCTGTCACCAACAATGGGGCATAATTCCCCCCCACTGACACCAACAAAGGGGCACAATTCCTCCCAATGACCCCAACAATGAGACACAGTTTTGCCTAGTGACAACAAAATGATGGGGCATGATTCTTCCCACCCAATGACACAAACAATGGGGCTAGGGCTGCCACCTCATCCCTTTAAACCCAAACACATATGAATTACACAGGTTCTGTGGCTAATTTAATGCAGATAAAGCACCAAGTGAGTTTAATTACCACCATAATCGGTTAAGCCCCGGACCTTTAGGCAGCTAAATGCCCAAGCCAGGTTTCGCGATTCGGCACTGCGTCGCTTTAACAGACAATTGCGCGGTCGTGCGACGTGGCTCCCAAACAAAATTGGCGTCCTTTTTTCCCCACAAATAGAGCTTTCTTTTGGTGGTATTTGATCACCTCTGCGGTTTTTATTTTTTGCGCTATAAACAAAAATAGAGCGACAATTTTGAAAAAAATTCAATATTTTTTACTTTTTGCTGTAATAAATATCCCCCAAAAACATATATACATTTTTTTTCCTCAGTTTAGGCCGATACGTATTCTTCTACATATTTTTGGTAAAAAAAATCGCAATAAGCGTTTATCGATTGGTTTGCGCAAAATTTATAGCGTTTACAAAATAGGGGATATTTTTATTGCATTTTTATTAATTCTTTTTTTTTTTACTACTAATGGCAGCGATCAGCGATTTTTTTCATGACTGCGACATTATTGCGGACACTTCGGACAATTTTGACACATTTTTGGGACCATTGTCATTTTCACAGCAAAAAATGCATTTAAATTGCATTCTTTATTGTGAAAATGACAGTTGCAGTTTGGGAGTTAACCACAGGGGGCGCTGAAGGAGTTAGGCTTCAACTAGTGTGTGTTTACAACTGTAGGGGGGTGTGGCTGTAGGTCTGACGTCATCGATCGAGTCTCCCTATAAAAGGGATCACTCGATCGATGCAGCCGCCACAGTGAAGCACGGGGAAGCCGTGTTTACATACGGCTCTCCCCGTTCTTCAGCTCCGGGGAGCGATCGCGAGGGGGCGGCTAGAAACGAATAGCCACGCCCTCGTCCCGGATCGCTCCCCGCGGGTTTCTGACCGCCGTGTGTACCGGGGGGGGGGGGTCCCGATCGGACCCCCGACCCACGAAAAGGCGGGGACATACATGTACGCCCATATGCCTGTACGTGCCATTCTGTGGACGTATATGTACATGCGGCGGTCGGCAACCGGTTAATCAGCCACAGAACCTGTGTGATTAATATGTGTTCTGGTTTAAAAGGGATGAGGTGGCAACCCTAGATGGGGCACAATTCCTATCACTGACACCAAAAATTGGGCATTTGTTTACTCCCACTGATGCCGGAACATTTTCTACTTCCAATGGCCACAGTCCGGCCCCCCTAAAGTCTGAGGGACAGTAAACTGGCCCTTTGATTGGAAAGTTTGGAGACCCATGATTTAGACTGTATACCTGCTGATCGGCTGTGGCCAATCACTGCACAGATCTCTGTTTTTGTAAACACAGGCTCTGGCTAGATTTCCCCCTGATGTTCAGAAATAGAAACAAGGAGTGAAACCCAGCCATATCAGTGAGTAAAAGCAGCACACATAGACTTGTATTCACTTGTTACTTAAAGTGGAGGTCCACCCTAAAAAAAAAAACAATTACACCAAAATCCTACAAAAAATGTGAAAAAAAAATGTGAATTTTTTTTTTTACTTACCAGAAATTGCGCCTGCTATGCGGATCTTGCTAATCTTTCTCTTCCTAGTGCGCGGCAGGTCTTCTTCCTCGTCCTCCTCACGTTGTCTTCTGGGGAATGGGGAGCGGTGCCTTCTGGGAACTGTGTGTATCCCAGAGAGCAGCCGCCCATTCACAAAGCGCCGCAAGACTTGCGCATGTGCAGTAGGAAACGGGCAGTGAAACTGCAAGGCTCCACTTCCTGTTTCCCTTAGTGAGGCTAGCTGCACCGGGACCTGACACGATCGAGTGATCAGCCTCGGCGGCCGACATCGCGGGGCCCCTAGGACAGTTAAGTGTCCTTTATTAAAAAAAAAATATTGTGGGTGGAACCCCACTTTAAACAATCAACCCCTTGATTACCCTCCTAATTACCCCTGTCACCCAACCAGTGTCTTTAGTAAAATGTCAGTGTACAGCTAGAGCTTACGTTTGGTATTGTGTTTTCAACTCTCTGTTACTTTATTTTATTTTTTGGTGTTTGACATTCTTTAGGTAAAGGCTATAGTATTAGACACAAGAAATGGCTTTAATGTGGATCGCGTTCTCACAAAGAATGATGTACAAAAGCTCATTAAGGTAACAACTGTAGCAGTTATATATATATTCTTTTTTTAGAAAACGTAATCTTTGGTCAGAGTGACTACATTGTTGTTTTGTGTAAATGTCATTCTTTATTATGGTCAGGACTTAAAGATGGGATTAGAAGAAACAATTATTTTTTAGACAGGTAAACATGAAATTTCACATACCGATGTGCTTAAAAGTTTGGATACCCTGGCAGACATTGTGAAATTTTGGCATTGATACTGAAAATACGACTGATCACGCTGAACAAAATTGTCTTTTATTTAAGGATTGTGATCATATGAAGTCATTTATTATCACATACTTGTTTGGCTCCTTTTTAAATCATAACATAACAGAAATCACCCAAATTGCCCTTATCATAAGTATACATACCCTGGAATGTTTTACCTTGGTACAGACACACAAGGTGATACACACAGGTTAAAATGGCAATTAAAGGTTAATTTCCCACATCTTTGGCTTTTTAAATTGCAATTAGTGACTGTGTATCAATAGTTAATGAGTTTGTTAGTTCTTACGTAGATACACTGAGCAGGCTAGGTACTGAGCTACGGGGAGCAGAAAAGAACTGTTAAAAGACCTGTGCAACAAGGTAATGGAACTTTAAAAAATGGAAAAGGATATAAAAAGATATCAAAAAAGCCTTGAATATGCCAGTCAGTACTGTTCAATTACTTATTAAGAAGTGGAAAATTCAGGGATCCTTTGATACAAAAGGTCAGGTAGACCAAGAAAGATTGCAGCTACAACTGCCAGAAGAATTGTTTGAGATGCAAAGAAAAATACACAGGTAACCTCAGGAGAAATATAGGCTGCTCTGGAAAAAGATGGTGTGGTTGTTTCAAGGAGCACAATACCATGATACTTGAACAAAAATTAACTGCATAGTCAAGTTGCAGCTTCAGGCATCATTCAGATATCCCCATTGAAAGTCAAGGACGTCATAGGACGTACTGCGGGCGGGAAATGGTTAAAGTGGTTGTAAACCTCAGACATGAAATATGAACAAAGCACATCTCTCTATAGTATGTACTTGTCTCAATCCAGAACACTAAGGCCCAGATTCTCGTACAGCGGCGTATCTTTGGGCGGGCGTAACGTATCCTATTTACGTTACGCCTCCGCAACTTAGACGGGCAAGTGCAGTATTCTCAAAGCACTTGCTCCGTAAGTTGCGGCGGCGTAGCGTAAATAGGCCGGCGTAAGCCCGCCTAATTCAAATGTGTAAGATGTGGGCGTGTGTTATGTAAATATTATGTGACCCCACGTAAATGACGCTTTTTACGAACGGCGCATGCGCCGTCCGTGGACATATCCCAGTGTGCATTGCTCCAAAGTACGCCGCAAGGACGTATTGGTTTCGACGTGAACGTAAATTACGTCCAGCCCCATTCACGGACGACTTACGCAAACAACGTCAAATTTTCAAAATTCGACGCGGGAACGATGTCCATACTTAACATTGGTACGCCGCATGTACACCTCATATAGCAGGGGTAACTTTACGCCGGGAAAAGCCTAACGTAAACGGCGTATCTGTACTGCGTCGGCCGGGCGTACGTTTGTGAATTCGCATATCTAGCTGATTTACATATTTCTATGCGTAAATCAGCGTACACGCCCCTAGCGGCCAGCGTAAATATTCAGTTAAGATCCAACGGCGTAAGAGACTTACGCCGGTCAGATATAATACAAATCTATGCGTAACTGATTCTAAGAATCAGGCGCATAGATACGACGGCTCGGACTCAGAGTTACGACGGCGTATCTGGAGATACTCCGGCGTAACTCGTTTGAGAATCTGGGCCTCAGTGTAATATCGGTCTGCTGCTTCGTTCCTCTGCTATCAGCATCACTTCTGACAAGCTTTCCTGACACCAAGAAAAAAATGGTGATGGGGAGTGAGCTCCAGCTGATTGACAGCATCAGCTCTGTTTCTGTGAGCTGTGTAAAAGGGGTGTGTTCCTTCCCTCCAATCGGCTCTCAGAGCTCTCATCACTGAGCACTGCAGAGTGTAATTTCAGCTCTCTGCCCCCTTTTTTCTGAACGCTCAGACAAGCTTTGTAAATTCTAGACTTTGAATGGATGTAGAGAAGACTGCAGATACACATGTACAACTTATGTAGGAGTATTTGCTTCATCTCTTCTTTATCTCTGTGTATCACCTGAGGCCAGTCACTTCACTGGGTAAAGGTATACAAAACTCAATAGCATGTTGGTACTGCTCCCCAACCACAAGTGTAAACGAGGCCTTGATAATTTTCTAGCGCTGGTTACATAGCTAAAAAAAAATATTATATTAGTTTTTTTTTTTTTTTTTATTATTATTTTCTTCAGCCTTGTTTCATTGATTTAATGTCTTACACAAACATCATGCTTCTCTCACTGGAATGATTGATACAAGTCAGTAGAAAGCAGCACCAACAGGGGTCATATTATTTTGAAACTGGGCATGACATCTCTTGGGCTCTCAGCAGTTTGCACAGTTTGAATTGTCCCTCTGCACAGCCCTTCAGTCATGTGAAGAACACCTACAAATGTCCAGGATCATTGGGAACTAAAGTGACAGCATGCATGTGGATGTAGGAAGTTGATGAGCATTTGGCTAAGGCTCTGGGAATGTTGCCACAAGTACTTCTTGTTCTTTAGGCATCTGGCCTGCTAGGAATAACATTGGACTGTTTTCATATAAAATCATTCAGATTCACCACGCAATACTAAGTAGCCTATCAAAGTCTGCAGACTTTACTTGGTAAAAAATTTAATGAGGAGTGTAGCATCCCTTAAAGTGATTGTAATCCCTCACCTTGTAAAACAAAGGTTTAAAATAGAAATTAAAGGCATAACATTTGTGTATAGATATAAAAACATTATAAATACTTTTCTCCCCTTTTTATAAGTGATCACATTCCCTCTGTTCTCAGCTTCATGAGAGCTGGGGAGAGGAGAAGCAGCAGGACAGTGCTCTTCCCAGTAAATGGCTGTGGGGGGGTTGGTTATCAGGACTAATCTGATCGTTGGAAAAGAGCACACTGGGGGGGATTTACTAAAAATGGGGCACTCAGGATTTGGTGCAGCTGTACATGGTAGCCAATTGGCTTCTAACTTCAACTTGTTCAGTTAACCACTTTGACACCGTCGACCACAAATATACTGCGGCGGGCTCTATTGTGCGTAACGACATACCTGTACGTCATTTTATGCAATAGATACTGTGGGCGTGTGTCTGCCCGCCACCCACAATCACTCCACAGAGAGGCAGAACGGGGATCTGCCTATGTAAACAAGACGGATCCCTGTTATGACAGGGGACAACATGGAGATCTTCTGTTCCTAGTGGTCAGGAACAGCGATCTCTGTGTTGTCCCAGTGAGCACATCCCCACACAGTTAGAACACACCCAGGGAACACAGTTAACCCCTTGATTGCCCCTAGTGTTAACCCCTTCCCTGACAGTGCCATTTATACATTGATCAGTTCTTTTTTTTTTTTTTAGCACTGATCACTGTATTGGTGTCACTGGTCCCCAAAAAGTGTCACTTGGGGTCAGATTTGTACGCCACAATGTTACAGTCCTGCTAAAAGTCACAGATCACCGCCATTATCAGTAAAAACATTAAAGAAAATCAGAGCAAAGTAGCAGGTCTCAAAATTCTGGCATATCCATCTTGACTCTGTTTATTGAGAAATTAAAAAATCCACTATGTTCTCCAACACCCAGAGTCTTGTTTTATGTGGAACAACCTTTCAGACATATCTGAAATATTCTGTGTGTTTTGTTCTAAGATTTAGTTGGTTGTTTTTTTTTTAGCTTTGTGTGGACAGATTGCTGGACACAAGAAGTCCTTCACTAGAAACAATAAAAATGCAATTGTATTTTGACATGAATTATACAAGTAGAGGTAAGCATTAAACTTTTCCTGCCATATACTACTCATACTGCTAAAGAAGATGGTAGCTTCACTGTAAACATATTGCAAAAATATATTGCAAATAGCTATGATGCACTCCGTTTTTTTTTTTTTTTATCAGATTATTGAGTAGCTTTTTCCTGCACAGTTATAAATACACAAACCACATAGCTGTGTGATGCCTTGTACACACAATCAGTTTTCCTGGCGGTAAAAAGTCCGCCGTAAAACCGAGGGGAAAACCGAGAACCCGCTCGGTAGCTTTGTCCCCCTACACACAGCCGGTTTTCCTGCCAGGAAAACTGCCATGAGAGCTTTGGTCGGGAAACCCGGCCGTGTGTATGCTCCACCGCAGGTTTTCCCCATAGGGAAACTGCTGGCTTAAAAACCGCCGGGAGTCCCGGCGGGAAAAAGAGAACATGTTCTCTTTTTTCCCGCTGGGATTCCTGGTGGTTTTCCTGTCGGGAAAACTGCGATGGAGCATACACACGGCCGGGATTCCCGGCCAAAAGCTCTCATGGCAGTTTTCCTGCCAGGAAAACCGGTCGTGTGTACGAGGCATAATGCTGTTTGCATGGTAGTCCATTCTGTCCGTCTGTAGCAATTCCGACGCGTAAAATTCCGACACATGCTTGGAAACAATTTGACGCATGCTCAGAAGCATTACATTTAAATTTCTCTGCTCGTCGTAGTGTTGTATGTCACCGCGTTCTTGACGGTCGAAAGTTCAGAGAACTTTTGTGTGACCGTGTGTGTATGCAAGCCAAGCTTTTTCCGACGGAAAATCCGATCCTGTGTACGCGGCATTAATGTGGGAAAACATGTACGCGCGCAATATAGAGAATTCTTATCATCTGTGATATTTTTCTTTGGTAATAGTGCAACGTTAGTATGGCAACTGACTGCAAGTAAAATTACAATGATTTACATATAGCGTCTGTAGGCCAGAACAACTTTTTAGAGGCAAAGGCAGTACCCATATTTTTATCCTGACTTATTCCCCTTAAAGTGGAACTAAACCCATCAATTTAATGGATTCCCAAAGAAGTTATATTCAAGGAATGCCCTAAATGATAACAAGCACAGCTGCCTTTGTTCTTAACTAAACTGTCAAGTGATCAAATTGCCTTTGTCATAATTGTTCACATGTGCAGTACCATGGTAACTAAAGATCAAACAGAGGCTGAGATGGCAGCTTCCTTGACTGTATAGGACAGGAGGGTTTAGTTCCGCTAACGAATAATGTATAAAAAGTGATATATATATATATATATATATATATATATATATATATATATATATATATATATTGTACTTCTGTCCTAAAAATCAATGCATATTAAAAAAGATATGCCATGATATCTTTGGTGGATCTCGACTGAAGAATATTACCGAAAACATAAATATTATCCTGTATTGGATCTTAATACAGGGTGACTAAAGTCACTATATGTTTCTCAGTTGTTCCGGTTTCTATGTTATTGTTAACAAAACTTAATAAAACATGCCTTAAAAAAATACACTTTTTAAATTTTGTAGGAGAATTTTTAGATGAACACCATAACGTCCTGGAATCTCGACTTGCGCCTGTGAGCAGGGAGATCACTGACAGCAGAGCTCGTACAGCTGAAGAGTTGGAAAGCCTGTATCGCAAAATTGTTAGCTATGTGCTCCTCAGATCTGGCCTCGGCTCCCCGACTGAAATCAAAGTTGTTAGAGAAGCCACAGGTCAGTAAAATAAAAGATACATAAATAGGTTTATCAAAAGCTAAAATTAAGAACCTGGTAAGTGATGATGGCATGGTAGAATAGAAGGAACTAAGCTGCAAAATACATTTAAATCCAGTATTTTATTTTGTAATAGTATGGAGGCTTTTGACCAATATATTTCTAAGTGTAATAATTGAGTTGTTAGTAGTTAGTTAAGAATGTTAGTTCAGCTGGTTTGCCACAGAGCCCACTGGAGTACATGTGACATGTGTCAATGAAAAAGTGTCATGATAAATATATTATTATTTATGGTTTGAATTCCTGTGTTTCTTTAGCTGCTCTTCAGAGTGTCTTCCCACACACAGAACTAGGCACCTTTTTGTCTTTAGCAAAGAGGGATAAAGAGCGTCAGCTGAAGGAACTCACTATGATAGTCACTGGCATTCGTTTGTTTAACAAAGACTGTGGAAAAGGTGGAGAGGGCATCGATGATTGTAAGTATTCAGGAGATAATATTTACTGTAAATGTTCTGTGACTCTAATATTTTTGACTCTCCTTCACACATCAGCATAATTAAATTGCAATGTTATCTAATAAAAGAAAAGGCTATGGATATTTGCAAACATTTTAAAGTGTGACTCCAGTTCTGTCAAGAAAAAAAACCTCTGGGTGTCAGAACCTTGATCTCTGTTGTGTCTCACAGTACCGTGCCTTGCACTTCCTGTTTAGCAGATTGTTATGCTCATCTCCATCCAATATATTGCTCTTTTCACTTCTGCTGCCATCTATATATTCATTACCATTTGTTATCGACCTTTGGATTGTTCCTCGACAACGCTTCCGCTTGATCCCAACCAGACCTTTGGCTAATTTACCAATTATATTTCTGCTTGATTCCCATATGCTATATCTGCTATGGCACCCCAGCTTTCTCAACTTCTTGGGGTGATCCTGAGAATTGCCACCTGGTACTAGCACACAGCGAAGCCCATCTCCACCATCAGGTGCTTTGGTGAAGGTAGTGCTTAGAACCCATGCCTTGCATGTGCCCACGTCACCCATCAGAGGGACCTGCGTGTGTATTTATCCTACTGGCTCCTGGTGAGCCTTTCCACTGCTATAGTTACTGGCCCCTGAGCCTGACCGTGACACTGGGTGATCTGTGTACGTTGCATGCATTTTAACAAACTTTGTAACAGATTCCTACCATTTTCTGTTCTGAAGAAAAAGCTATTTGGGCCACTATATCCTTTACAGGCTGATTCCCGAACGGTAGGGTTGGGTTGATTATAATCACCTGGTGCACTTTAAGTGTTCTAACGAGGTAAATTGCAGTGTCTGCATCCCTTTAGAAGTATTTAACCCTTAGGGAGTATCTAAATAAAAATGAAATTCCTATTGCAGAGCATGCCTAAAAAAATTTTGCTGGAAAATTACTTAAAACCCCCAAACATTATATATCACATAGTATTTGCGCAGCGGTTTTTCAAATGCATTTATTTATTTACTTTTAAATACACTTTAATTAATTTTAATTCACAAAAACACAACCTAATACACATTTTTTGGGGTAAAATATAAAAGATGATGTTATGCTGAGTAAACAGATACCACTTTAAAATGTACACTTTAAAGTCACAATTTCAAATTGCATACGCCCGTGGAACAGCGACAAACTACGTACATTTTATTATCCATATGCGACGCTTTAAAAGCCTTTACAGGTAACCACTTTAGATTTACACAGGAGGTCTCACACTAGAATTATTGCGCTTGATGTGACTTTCATGGTGATACCTCAATGGTGTGGTGTGCTTGCTGTTTACACGATGATGTGGAACTGAAGAATTTATTCACCTTTGCGTGCAAGCACAGGGGGACAGGGTTGCTTTTAAAATAATTGTATTATATTTCCTTTACACTGTACCTTTACATTTTTTTAAGCACTTTTATTGTTATCATAATGAATGTATCAGGTCCTTTTTACTGAGACGTCTCTATTAGACCCCAAATCTCTCCTCCGCCCTTAAAAGCTTCAGTTTATAACAAGATGCTTTTTTCAAAGCAGTAATGGTTTGTGTACAACTGGCAAAACCAGAATACACATCACTTCCGGTTTCTTAGACCATAGAGATGATCAGAGTTGTTTCGTTCCCCGGTCATCTCTAAGGTCAGTGGGCGGAACCACCGGCTACAGACCCAGATTCCCTGGTGGGAGGGGAGAGCCCGGGTAGACGGTAGGAAAGGACCCCTTAGGCCGATTCACACCTATGCATTTTTAGTGTTTTTTGCATATTTGCTCTACAGAACGTGTTCCATTGGAAACCATGTTAAATGGACTGTAGTTCAAAATGCAAAAAGCACTAAAAAAAGCATAGGTGTGAATCAGGCCTTACCACCACTTCTAAAGGCAATCCAGTGGCTATTTAGCCACTGGGATTGCTTTTTCATGAAAGTGCTCCACCAGCTGGAAAAAAAAAATACCGGGCATCATCCCAGTATAACCACTTAAAGTGGTTTCAGTGCAAGTGGTTAAGGAATTTGAAAACAAATATTGCATTATGGGCACTAGACATATTTTTGGGCAGTTTTAGAAAATCACAACAGTTTCAGATTGAAATGGAAAGGGAATTCTTAATAACTTTAAGACACAAAATGGCTTGTGTAGCAATTTTATATGGTATATTATTTCTTTAATGAAAGAGCAATTCCCCTTTAAAGAAAAAAACATGTAAAATACCGTATTTAAATAGATCCACATTCATTTTCAAATAATTATTTTGTTTGAACCAAGTAATTTACTCATATGGATGTTAACATGCACAACAATCTAGATTCGACAGAATCCAGAAATGCTCTTATCTCAGGCACTGAGGTTTGTGATTAATAATCTATCAAGAAAATGGTAACTCTGGTAGGAGCCAATTACAGCAAATAAATAAATAATTAAAACATCGCGGCCTGATCCCCAATCAGCAAAGGTGCCAATTTATAACTAATTACTAAGGCCGTTTATATCTGTCTGCCCATATAACAGAGCGGGCTGTGTCCGTGTCGGCTCTGCATTATGCTAGCAACATAAGGATAAAAAATAGTCAATGATGATTGTGAGAGTGAAGTTCCGCTTTAATTTTTCATATTCTGCTGGTTTCCTCTTTTTCTTTTCCCTTAAATTTTTACAAACATAATTAGTCTTTTCCAGTGAGTTGGTTCTTCTTATAACATATCCAAAATAAGACAGCGTCACCCCAGTCATCTGGGCTTCTAGCGATAAGTTGGGCTTGATTTGTTGAAGGATCCATTTGTTTGTTAATCTAGCTGTCCTTGCCGTCCACATTATTCTTAAAACTCTTCACCACCAAAGTTTAAGGGTGTCAATACTTTTCCTGTATTGCTTTTTCATTGTTCAGTTTGTTCATTCATAGGCTTCATGTACACTGGCTGGTCCTAACGTGAGTTTCAGGAGAGGAATGTTTGGCCAAAGACCACTAAATGCAACAAAAACGCATGTAAACGCGGTACCACATTTACATGCGGTTTTGCTGCATTTAGCATTTTTCCACAGCCACCGTCCAGGGAAGGTTAGAAGGATTTGCCCCAATTTTTGAGAACGATATTTCTGTTTTCCCTTGCACATGTTTCTTACACCAGGGGATATGTAAGGGAATTTTTTTTTGGACGGTGAATTTTTTCACTGTGCATGCATTGATTTTTTTTTTTTAGTTTTACATTTTTGTAAATGACCTACACTTGTTAGTCATTTATTTGTATTGGTTATGGTTTTTATGTTTAGGAGAATATTAAGATGGGGTACAGTTGTGCTCATAAGTTTACATACCCTGGCAGAATTTATGATTTCTTGGCCATTTTTCAGATTATATGAATAACACAAAACCCTTTCTTTCACTCATGGTTAGTGTTTGGCTGAAACCATTTATTATCAATAAACTGTGTTTACTCTTTTTAAATCATAATCACAACAGAAACTACCCAAATTACCCGGATCAAAAGTTTACATACCCTGGTGATTTTGGCCTGATAACATGCACACTAGTTGACACAAAGGGATTTGAATGGCTATTGAAGGTAACCATCCTCACCTGTGATCTGTTTGCTTGTAATTAGTGTGTGTGTGTATAAAAGGTCAATGAGTTTCTGGACGCCTGACAGACCCTTGCATCTTTCACCCAGTGCTGCACTGACATTTCTGGAGTCTGAGTCATGGGTAAAGTCAAAGTTATTTCAAAGGATCTGTAGGAAAATGTGGTTGAACTGTATAAAACAGGAAAGGGATATAAAAAGATATCCAAGGAATTGAGAATGCCAATCAGCAGTTCAAACTCTAATCAAAAAGTGGAAAATGAGGGGTTCTGTTGAAACCAAACTATGGTCAGGTAGACCAACTAAAATTTCAGGAAAAATGCCAGGAAAATTGTTTGGGGTGCAAAGAAAAACCCACAAATAACTTCAGGTGAAATACAGGACTCTCTGAAAACATGTGGTGTGGCTGTTTCAAGATGCACAATAAGGAGGCACTTGAAGAAAGATGGGCTGCATGGTCGAGTCACCATTACTACACAAATGCCACAGGAAATGAGCTACAAAGGCACAGGAAATTTTGTCAAAATTGATGGCAAGATGAATGCAGTATTTTATCAAAAAATACTGCAGGAACATTTGCATTCATCAGCCAGGAAGCTGCGCATGGGACATACATTCTGCTAAAGTAGAATAAAGTGAAGGTTCTGGCCTCAGTCTCCTGACCTCAATATCATTGAGCCACTCAGCTAAAAATTGGCCTGGGCAGGAAATGGGTATAAGTGCCCAGTAATAAAGTGGTTAATATATCTTTTTGATAACTATACAGCTGCTTAGTGGGATATTTTTTATATTATTTAGAGGAGTGTAGAATATTTGTTTATCATTAAACTGACTTTTTGCCTTGATAGTACCAGTTGTTCTGAAGGAGGCAATACCGGCCACAACAAAGCACATAGATTCTGAGCTCCAGTCATCTCGGGAGATGATATACAAATACACAGCTATCTTGGAGGAGATGTATGGAAAACAAGCAAAAAACAATCTGGTCAGTTTAACCCAGATGAAAGAAACACTTTACAATGCAAGACAACATGAGGCATTTTTAAACATTATTTTGGTAAGTGCTGCGTGTGGTCTAGAGTTGGGTTTGTATCATAGATTTGCTTTAAATCTTTTGATTAAAGTAAACCTAGCTTCAGTTACATTTTGTCACGCTTAGTTCCTATCACAAAGATCACAGTACTTTCCCTGACAGTTACTTCATCTGCTTTTCTTCCCAAAAGGACAGCACTATCTTTGCTTAAAGCATAACTCAATGAAAAAAAATGTATTCTCCCATGGGGCTCAGTTCGCACTACATAGGTTAACTGCTCGTTTTGTCTAGGGGTGCAAGGAAAAGCTGTACTTACCCAGTCCTTCTATCCTCTGGAAAACTGCCATCCTCATGTCCAGAGTCGGTCTATGGGCGTAATGACGTCAGGAACCATCCATTAACAAGACCACTAGTGTGCAAAGGGGGGGAAGAAGCAAGGGGACCAGTCTTGTGCTTGGAGGATCCGTGGATTAGGTAAGTATACTGTATCTCTGCTCCGAAATCCCCTAGACAAAAACAAGCAGTTAACCCATGCAGGCACAGCCCCACTGCATGGGGGGAAACAATCTGGAGTTCTTCTTTAAGCATCCTTAAGGCTCAGCGTCTATCTCCTGGAGTTAAAATTTGGCTCAGAGATGAAACAGTCATGTAAATTCTGATATAGTCATTGGCTGTGTTCATAAATGTCTAACGCAGATTAGCCCCCAGCTTTTGTCTCTCACTTTGTGACTTGCTACAACATTATGATGTTGCAGTCTGATCACTGGGGAAATGGAGATGAGTAAAGCCCTGTACACACGCTCGGTTTTCTCAGCAGTAAAAAGTCAGCCGAAAAAACTGAGGGGAAAGCCGAGAACCCGTCAGGAAAACTGCCATGGAGCTTTGGCTGGGAATCCCGGCTGTGTGTATGCTCCATTGGCACTGCCTCACAGTCTTTCCCATAGGTAAGTAGTAGCTCTGGCGAAAAGAAAAAAAACGTTGGGAATCCCGATAGGAAAATAGAGAGCAGGTTCTCTATTTTCCTGACGGGATTCCCAGCTGTTTTCCTGACGGGAAAACTGCGAGGAAGCATACACATGTCCGGTGTTCCCGGCCAAAAGCTCTCCTGGCAGTTTTCCTGCCGAGAAAACCGGTCGTGTGTATGAGGCTTAAGTGTTTTGTTTTGTTCTTTTGGCTGCAGCAGACCAATGACATTTCCCCAGCCTAGGCAAACTCACTTGACCAGAGCTCAAGGACTACTTTTAATGATAACATTTTTTATCATATTGCTGTATATCATTGTGTGTACAGAATTGTTCATATAGAGATGTAAAGTTACTGAAAAGTCTATTTACAGTTCCGTTTTTATGTTAAGTCAGCACTACTGGTGGCTATATTGCAGAATGCCTTTTAAAAAGTCATATCAGATTGATTGATTTATTGTTAAAGCAGTATTAAAACAAAAAGGTAATAGAAAGCTGCAGCCTCTATTGATGTAAATGAAATACAAACTGAGTATGGTTTACCATCATCCAATTGGAAAGAGAAAAAGGGACTGGGAGATCGGTCCCCATCCGGTCACCCAGAAAAAGGGCACATTTTAGAAGGACTTTCTCGATACTGACTTATACAGCCTACATTCAAGGTTTTGTAAAAAAAATTGTTTTTTATTAGTACAAAAAATTATAAAAGCAGAATATCCAAATACAAGGTGCATAGTAACAATCCATGTACAGTAAGTATATCACCAACATTCATGTCCCCTACTGGGGAGGATCAAGATATGATGCATTCCCATGGATATCATTGATCTCAAGAGAACAATGTCTGTGGGAATCCACCATATCTTGATCCTCCCTAGTAAAGGACATGAATGTTGGTGATATACATGGATTGTTACCATGCACCTTTTATGATGTATTTGTATATCCTTCTTTATAATTTTTTGTACTAATAAAACCCTCATTTTTGTACTAAACCTTTAGTATACGCTGTATAAGTCAGCACAGAGATAGTCCTTCTAAAATGTTCCCAAAAAGGTAATAGATTGCAGTGAGCTAGGTATTGAGGTATGGACTGTTTTGCAGAGTTACATTGGTATAACTTGAACCAATGTACGGATGCACGTTCCATGCCTTTGGGATCCCTGTGGAAGCTACTAAAGTGATCTCTGCTGTCCTCTCGGGTCCCTTGCATGGGCATCATTCAGAAAGCACTTTGCATTTTCTCAATGAAAGCAAAGCATTTTTTGATTGGTTAAGGTGGACGACAGTGATGTCACAATCTTCCCCTAGTCCAATAAGACAACACTTTGCATTCATTGAGAAAAGGCAAAGTGTTCTCTGAATGGTGCATGTGCCAAGCGACCTCCCATGTTCACTAAACAACGTTGAGGCAGCTCTGCATGGTTTCCAGAAAACAACAGAGATCACTGTAGTAGCGGTGACTACTACAATGATTTCCAGCTTCCATGGGGATTGGCCAGGTATGGTACTTGCATACTTACAATTGCCCAAACCAGACCAATGTAACTGTGCAAAAATAGTCCATACTTAAACTTCAGCTTTTAATTTATTGTGTTCACACCACAGAAAAATGGATTCCTGTGAATGAATGCACTTTGCACAGATCTTTGACACAAAAACCGCATTGTGTTAATTCTGAAACAATAAAATGTACCATATTATTGCACTAGTGTATGGCCACTTATTATGCCACAGTGATGTATGTTTATTTTTTTCATTTAGTCAGATATCATCACATGTGCCAAACAAGTTGATGTCATTGATAAGCAGTACTGGGCACAAATGGAACAATTAAGGGATACAGTCCGGTCAAAATCTGCAGTTCCCACAGCACAGGTCTATGTAAGTAATGACAGTCAGTATCACATGATGTTACAATGTCACACGTTAATAATGAAAGATAACGACAATGAGAAAGATTAGAAAACATTTGCATCACTAAACATTCAGGACCTATTTAAAAATAATGCTAGTGGTTCTTTTGGCGGCCAGTAGTCATGCATAGGTGGCCTAAACCACTGGTTGGAAAGGTAGGTCCAGAAAAGAAGAACAGGGAGGGCAGGATAGAGGGTGAAGAGAGAATAGATTGAGAAAGGGTAGGAAGCAGTGGCGGCTGGTGCTCATAATTTTTGGGGGGGCGCAAACAAACTGAAAAAAAAACCATCAATTGCAGCCACTGTGCCCATCAATTGCCACCACTGTGCCCATTAAACGCAGCCACTGTGCCCATCAATTGCTGCCAGTTGGCCCCTTCAAACGCTGCTAGTTTCCCCCTTCAAATGATGCCAGTTTCCTTATCAAATGATGCCAGTTTTCCCATCGAATGCAGCCAGTTTCACCTCAAATGCAGCCAGTTTCCCCCTCAAATGCAGCCAGTTTCCCCCTCAAATGCAGCCAGTTTCCCCATCAAATGCAGCCAGTTTCCCCATCAAATGCAGCCAGTTTCCCCATCAAATGTAGCCAGTTTCCCCATCAAATGTAGCCAGTTTCTCCATAAATGCAGCCAGTTTCCCCATCATATGCAGCCATTTTCCCTATCAAATGCAGCCATTTTCCCTATCAAATGCAGCCATTTTCCTTATCAAATGCAGCCATTTTCCTTATCAAATGCAGCCATTTTCCCTATCAAATGCAGCCATTTTCCCTATCAAATGCAGCCATTTTCCCTATCAAATGCAGCCATTTTCCCTATCAAATGCAGCCATTTTCCCTATCAAATGCAGCCATTTTCCTTATCAAATGCAACCATTTTCCTTATCAAATGCAGCCATTTTCCCTATCAAATGCAGCCATTTTCCCTATCAAATGCAGCCATTTTCCCTATCAAATGCAGCCATTTTCCTTATCAAATGCAGCCATTTTCCTTATCAAATGCAGCCTGTTGCCCCATCAAATGCAGCCATTTTCCTTATCAAATGCAGCCAGTTGCCCCATCAAATGCAGCCAGTTTCCCCATCAAATGCAGCTAAGTTCAAAGACAAAAAAAGCATAAATAAGACCTTGGTTCTCATAGCTTATCAAATTTGACTTGTGACCAGCATCATATTCATATTTTCCTTGACTTCTTTAAAAAAGAACTGTAGATTTCTTAGGTAAATGAAGTTTAATGATTAGTTTAATTCCCAAATGTCCAGTCTGGCCAAATCGGTGAAACACGATGTTGAAATCAGAATTAAAAACTGGTCTCATGAAACAATTTATTTATGCTGTATGACCTAGTATAACTCTAGTCCTATTATGTGGAATGTACAGTAGAGAACACGACTAAATTATTCAAAAACTCTTGGAATATAAAGGTTATATGTGTCTTTTGCAGCCACTCTTTATTTTACTATCTAACCTGTGGAACAGCTTCCAGGATGAAATTGTGTTATTAAGTGTCCTTAGCAATATGACTACAAACCTGCAGCCCTTTCTAGGACTCCATGAAGAGCTCTTTCCTGATCACATCCTTCAGCCATTATTAAGTGATTTAACAATAAAAACTGACGAGGAAAGGAATAAAGAAAGTGAAGGTGAGAAATCAATCAATCAATACTCAGCTTTCTCTAAAATACATCTGGATAATATAACACGAACTCTGATTAATTGCTGAAGAAAACAGCTTTATTTTCCTTGCTTCAAGTCTGATAAACTAAGCTCACTGGTAATCTAAAAAAAATCAATATGTAAAAATATACATATAATTTAAAGAGTATCTGTCAGATATGCACTAACCTGGTATGCTTTGTACTCAAAAGCAAAACAAATCATGTATCCCTGCGTCTGCCTGAAAAGATTGTTGTAGAATCTGGGCTAGCGCTATGCAAGGCTGATTTTAGGAAGAATTGATGAGAGCTATGGTTCCCAAGTATACAGTGTGTAAGGTTCATGGAAAGGTGGAATATTATCTGTAAAGAGTTTTTCTTGATTGATGATTGGGTACTTTCTGCACAGTGGCTCAAACAAAAGCCTGGGTTCATTAAACAAATTTTAGTATCTGCTTCTAGTTTACCTTGATCTGGATTTCACCCCAGGGAATTGCACCCCCCTAGCCCTTTTCCCATTTACCCTTCACAGGAATTTTGTTAATACAAGCTGAAGATGGTGGAACATATCAGCTCCCCCTTCTGCCAGGGCTGGGATACTGCTTCTGTTCTCTGGTGTTTCCATCAAGCTTTTAAAAATGTATGTACCTGGTGTACATGCAAAGCAAATTGAAGAAACGGACATTATTTTTTATGGTGGATTTTAAAGTTTGCTGGGAATACCAAATAAATACTCTGGTGGACCTGGGAAAGACAGGCAGTGTAATCATCTCTGACATATATTATACAGTATATATGGATAAAATTGTCTCGTAAGGTAGGAGGGTGCATCTTTATTAGAGTTGATAAAGTATATATATATATATATATATATATATATATATATATATAGTTACATAGTTACATAGTTATTCAGGTTGAAAAAAGACACAAGTCCATCCAGTTCAACCACAAAAAAATAAAAAAACAAAATAAAAAACACAGTAAAATCCTATACACCCAACTCCATACCCACAGTTGATCCAGAGGAAGGCAAAAAACCCCAGCAGAGCATGATCCAATTTGCTACAGCAGGGGAAAAAATTCCTTCCTGATCCCCCGAGAGGCAATCGGATTTACCCCGGATCAACTTTACCTACAAATCTTAGTACTCAGTTATATTCTGTACATTTAGGAAAGAATCCAGGCCTTTCTTAAAGCAATCTACTGAGCTGGCCAGAACCACCTCTGGAGGGAGTCTGTTCCACATTTTCACAGCTCTTACTGTGAAAAAACCTTTCCGTATTTGGAGGTGAAATCTCTTTTCCTTTAGACGTAAAGAGTGCCCCCTTGTCCTCAGTGTTGACCGTAAAGTGAATAACTCAACACCAAGTTCACTGTATGGACCTCTTATATATTTGTACATGTTGATCATATCCCCCCTTATTCTCCTCTTCTCAAGAGTGAATAAATTCAGTTCCTCTAATCTTTCCTCATAGCTGAGCTCCTCCATGCCTCTTATCAGTTTGGTTGCCCTTCTCTGCACGTCATATATATATAACATGTGAAGGACTAGCATCAAGGGTAGAGCTTGAAGGACACCACCACTCACTGGTTCTTCTTTTTAAGGGCTTTGACAGAACAGAACAGAAGTTCAAAACAAAATCAAAGGTTTTCCTTCGTAGGGGTTTTCACCATCCATACTGGCAGTGATAAATTCAGCCTCCTGGTTTATACATACAACAGTGCTGCTCAGGCCTTCCACTTCAGGCTCTCGTCTGTCTCCTACAGACTATACCCTTGCCAACACTGTCCATTTAGATAGAAGCCCCTCACTGCTCTGATCCTCAGACTTGGTCTCTGGCTTCCAGTGTGCAGACAAGCACTCTATGGCTTCCCCTGTGCACACTTGCACTTGTCAGGAGGGTGGAGCCCAGAACCCTGATCCTGACTCTACTATCAGGCCCACACACACCTGAACAATCAGTGTGCCGTTGAGTCTCAAAACCCGGATGCAGGACTGGGGATTTCATCCCACCCGGATCTCTAAGAAATCCCCAGGCTCCAGGTCCCAAAGTGGACTTTAGTAAATAATGAGGAAACTGAAAAGCCAGTTTCCTCCCAAACAAGCAAATACCCTGGAGCCCCTCAACCTGCCTGGTTGAGAATCCTGTATTCAGACACTGGTGGGGTACCACTCTACCACAATATATATATACACACACACAAATAAATGACTCACAGAATTTACATCATGTAGTATTCATTGTCATCATCTAAATTCTGAAAATACAAGTCTGTCAAATCTGGAAAAAGTAAACACGCCCCTGCATGTATAACCAAATCAAAATCAGACGTTCAAGATTAGGTGCCAATGATTAGAACTTCCAAAGGGAGTATGCAGGTGGAACCTGTCTTATATAAACATTACATATCTCGGGTCTGGTGTTCTCTTAAGCAATCTAAGGCCTATGAGTCTGGTAAGGGGTTTAAAATGATCACTATATTATTTTTTAATCAATCAATCCACTGTAAAAAAAATTGTCTAAGTGTTTATTTCAAACAACTGCTTAAAGTGGTTGTAAACCCCACTTTATGACTTTTACCTACAGGTAAGCCTATAATAAGACTTACCTGTAGGTATAAAGAATATCTCCTAAACCTGTATGGTTTAGGAGATATTCCCCCCGCAATGCGCCGCTGATTGCAGTGGCGCATGCGCAGCAGGGATCCTCGTCTAAAGGACCGGCAGCCGCCGGACCTTGCCGAATTGAAGTCTCCCGCGCGCATGCCATGTCATCGCCGATCCAGCCAATCACAGCGCTGGAGCGGCAATACCCGGAAGACACGCCGAGTCAAGGTGACATCTCACTCGGCGTGGACCAGGTAAGTTCCTCTAACGTCGTTCCGAGGTAAGTATTTCATAATGAGTTAATATGCGGTGCATACTAGCTTATTATGGCTTTTACCTTTCAGGTGAAAAAAAATAATCGCGGGTTTACAACCGCTTTAATTGTTCAGGACTGACCAGCCTAGCAAATTAAGCCCAAGAGCTGATCATTTGATGCTGAACAAATTCTCCAAGAACCCCAAAGGTCAATTGTGGGATCTGTAGGTACTGTAACTCTTGCAACAGTTGGTGGCAAAGTGCATGTATGTACAATCAGAGGTTGCACCAAATCTAACCTGCATAGGAGGTGTACAAAGAACAAACCCTCGCTGTTGAAAAAGAACATTGGTGCAAGACTGCAATTGAACATATAGATAAAGAACAGGCCTTCTACAACAGTGAGCGCTGGTTTAAAGATAGGGTTGGCTTGCCACAGTTACAGTAGACATGTTTCTTGCAAACCAAAGACAGCAGGAGAAGAAGCTCAACTATTAAGTGTAGTGGTAGAAATGTTGTGGTTTGGGGTTTGTTTTGCTGCCTCAGGGCCCGGGCAGTGGCAGCCATCAAGTCAACTATGAATTTTGAAATATATCAAAGTGTGCTTTATAAAAATATGAGTCCATCTGTGTAAAATTGTAGGATTAACTGGAAATTGATTATTTACCATAATAATATTCAATTCACGGAATAGCTCAAAAAGAAAAAATGAAGGGTTATGAATTGACCTAGTCAAAGCCATACATTGAATCATATGAATTGAAAATGTTGTTGGGGCAAGGGATTCAAATGGTCAGCTCATGCAAGAAAGCCCATTTAACATCTCCAACCAAAGGAATTTTGCACAAAATAGTGGTAAAAAATTATGATATCATAAACTGGTAGGCAAGTGTGCAAAACGTCAACAACATTTTTTTTTTGATAAAGGGAGCAATACCAGCATCTGAGGTGTTATTTTTTTCCATGGTACATCATTATATCTGTTAATATTTTTGGTAAATGAATTATTGAAAAGGCAATTTTCCTTGTGTTTTTATTCAGGTCTAGCGCCTTTATCTGTAGGCACTGTATAAGTGAAGATATGTTTGCCTATTCACATCATTTCAATGGATTGTAACAACTTTTTCACATGACTGTATATGGCAACATTTTCTGTATAATTATAATATTTTATATGCAAACTGCAATAGTTTGATAAAATAAATGTAATGCTTTTTCATAATATATAAAATTATATGTTTGTTTGTACTACAGAACAATCACCTTTCAGTGCAATTCGTCAGTTATATACAGTATAACTAGTGTTGATGGGATACTGATAGCAAATGGAGGTCCGTTATTAGTTTTATACTTTGTGTATTTAAAATTTACTTTTTAAATAGACAATTTAAAAATAACTACATTTTAATGTATATATCAAGAGAAATAAAATATCTTTTCAAAAACCCATTTATGACAGACCAGTTGTAAACAAAATCTTATGATAGGTTCAATGGCCACTGTATATGACAATGCTATTTTATTTATTTCAAGAAATAATGATACAATATATTTCTTTACTTAGGCATTCATATAACTCCATCAGATTTTACAACACAGGAGTGGTATTTCCCAGAAAACACAGCTAATTATGAACGGCTCCCAATTCAATATCGTGGATTTTGTGGCTATACTGTTGCTACAAAAGATGGTCTCTTGTTGCCAGGTGTGAACTGTTTTAATGTGATAAACCTGACTATTCAATACTTATGGATTCACATTGTACACTATGAATAAATATTGCATTTAATTGAGAAAACTTCTTAAGATGTACAGATATTAAGATCAGTTCCCTCAGCCTTTACAGATATGCCATGGCTGAGCCTTTTCAAGAGGAGTGTTGACTTGCTAGGTTAGATTGGTTGGATCTTTCACTATTAGTTTCCTCCAAGATAGACTAGTGAGTACTTTCCTTCCTGTCTCCATATTTACAAGTACATTCCTGATGGGAGTGTGTATGATTGTAGTATAAACTTTCATATGAAAGATCATTCAGTTGGCTGGATCATCCATGAGTGACTGGTGACCATCTGAAATCTGTAGGGGTAATATGCTCAGCAAGGCAAAACTCACAATTTAGGTAGAAGTTCAACAGTAACAAAGCCTAAAGGCCTATAAATGTTTTCAATAAATAAGTGTGTGGCACTCTTAAAGTGACATGTTAGCAAAATAAGCAAACATAACCCAGATTAGTGATGATATGCGTCGGGAGGAGTGACGTGCTGATGTCACTGCGCTGTTTACGTCCCGTTTGCATGGACATTTGTATTGTTGCCAGCCGGCCTCATTTTTTTATGAACTTCATTCACGCTTTGTAAGCGATAGTGTTTTTTATTTAGAATAAACAACCATTTGGTTTTACCTATGGCGACATCGTTGACATCACCTCATCGCCTCTTGCACCGTGTGTGGGTTCACAAGTTGTACCTCCAACCACCTTCCTGACCAATTGGCTTACTGTGTCATGTGACCAAATCGGTTATCTGTAGTATTTGGAGGAATAGGCCCTGGCAGGGTATTAACCACAAGTGTCTAAACTTGTGCAGCTGGTAAGTGTGCACCCTGTGTGGTGGTGGATTAGCTGTGTTTGTTTTAGAAAAAGTCACAAGATTTTCACTCAACTTTTTGCTGCCTGGTCCGTTTTCCGTTGGAGGAATCCTTAAAGCGGTTGTAAAGGAAAACATTTTTTTTCATAAAAGGAACATCCTTTACCTGCAGACATTCCTCTTTTCACTTCCTCATTGTTCGTTTTTGCTCAGAAGTTGCTCTATTTCTTCTCTGTTCTGTTCACTTCCTGCTTGTCTGATTTTACTGACTACCGTGATGGGAGGCTTTACTGCGGTGTTCAGTAACGTGCTCACCCCCTCCTGGGAACTACATCTGTGTGGCAGGACGCTCTCTACGTGTTAGAGACTTCAAGGAGGTGTGAATTACTGGGCAGGCCGCAATGCATACTGGGAAATGTAGTTCTTACATGAACGAACGATGCAAACCAGGAAGTGAATGAGAGAACAGAAACTAGAATGCTGGAGGTGATATAGATTAAGGAATTTAATAGGTATTTACTCGTTTTTTAACAGAATCATTACACTATTCTGTCTGTCTACCTTGCAGACATTAATTTTAGGCAAATTTTTTTTTCCTTTAGTGACCCTTTAAAGTTTTCAATGCCTATTGGAGGACTTTATATAATTTATATATTTCAATGTTTGGGACTATATTTATTGTTTTATGTGTGTATTTCACTTTGAGTTGCTGCTATCATTATTAGGTTTGTTTCCAGCACAGTTCTCTTTTTACATTTATACATATTTTTTCAAGCCTTAGGAATTCATTAACCTTTTCTTTTTACCATTTCTTTTACCTTTAAAAAAAATAATTGTACAATTCTTTCAGTAATTGGGGCAAAAAGCACAATAAAATACTGTTATGAAGACAAGAACAGCTTAAAGAGTGCATATTTCTCACACTTAAATGATTCAGATCATCAATTTTTACCCTCTACAATATTGAATCATGAATGAACTGTGATTAAAACAATTTTTTTGGAAAGCTGAGTTAATTTCACTTGCCACACCTAGGCCTGATTACTGCCAGAGCTGTTGAATCAAGAAATCACATAAATAGAAGCTGTCTGACAAAGTGAAGCATGCTATCAGATCACAAAAAGCCACACATCATGTCACAATCTAAAAA
This sequence comes from Rana temporaria, assembly GCF_905171775.1. Taxonomy (NCBI): domain Eukaryota; kingdom Metazoa; phylum Chordata; class Amphibia; order Anura; family Ranidae; genus Rana; species Rana temporaria. The sequence continues at coordinate 240,951,287 of NC_053492.1, forward strand.
AAATCAAGAACAGATTATAAACAAAGTAATGTACATGTATCAGTCTCCGAAGGGTTGCAAAGCCATTTCTAAGGCTTTGGAACTCCAGTGAACCACGGGAAGAGCCATTATCCACAAATGGAGATAACTTGGAACTGTGGTGAACCTTCCCAGGAGTGGCCGGCCTACAAAAATGACTCCAAGAGCATGACGACGACTTATCCAGGAGGTCATAAAAGAACCCAGAGCAACATCGAAAGAACTGCAGGCCTCACTTGCCTCAGGTAAGATCAATATTAATGACTCAACAATAAGAAAGAGACTGAACAAAAATGGCATCCATGGGAAAGTTCCAAGGCCAACGCCACTGCTGATCAAAAAGAACACAAAGGCTCATCTCACATTTACCAAAAAACATCTTGATTATCCCCAAGACTTTTAGGCATATAGTCTGTGGACTGATGAGACAAAAACTTTACTTTTTGGATGGTGTGCGTCTCGTTACATATGGCATAAAACTAATACAGTATTTCATAACAAGAACATCATACCATCAGTCAGACATGGTGGTGGTAGTGTGATAGGTGGTAGGGGCTGCTTTGCAGCTTCAGAACCTGGATGACTTGCCATAATTGATAGAACCATGAATTCTGAGCTCTACCAGAAAATCCTAAAGAAGAATGTATGGCCATCAGTTTATGACCTCAAGCGCACTTGGGTTATGCAGCAGGATAATGATCCGAAACACAACAGCAAGTCCACCTCCAAATGGTTCAAACAAAACAAAATGTATGTTTTGAAATGGGCTAGTCAAAGCCTGGACTTAAATCTAATTGAGATGCTGTATTATGACCTTACACAGACCATTCATGCTATAAAACCCTCCAATGTGTCTGAATTAAAACAATTCTGCAAAGAAGAGTGGGCCAAAATTGCTCCACAGCGATATGAAAGACTCATTGCCAGTTATCGAAAATGCTTGATTGCAGTTGTTGCTGCCAAGGGTGGCACAACCAGTTATTAGGTTTAGGGGGCAATTACTTTTTCACATAAAGCCAGGCAGGGTTGGATAGCTTTTTTGCCTTAATAAATGAAACCATCATTTAAAAATTGCATTTTGTATTTACTCGTGTTTTCTTTGTGTAATAATAAAACATTTTGATGATCTGAGTCATTTAAGTGTGACAGATATGCAAAAAAATAAAAAATCAGAAAGGGGCAAATACTTCTTCACTCAACTGTAGATCTGTATGGAGAAATTACTTAGGCCAGCGACAACAGTATCAACACAACAAAGCCATACTAGAGTGAGTGGTGATTTTAATTATAGAGTCATGGGCAAAAGCGAAGGCCAGAAGGGGGATTTAGCACTAACCCTCATTATTCACAGAATTATGAAATCTGTTTTGATTTGCCCTATAATAGATAGCATGTAGGTGGGGTTTTTTTTTTTTTTTTTTTTTTTTAATGTACGTAATTATTAGCTTAGTGCCTCTATTCCACCATTTCTCACTGTGCCATATAGAATCCCTGTTCCAAAAACGTTGGGATGCTGTGTAAAATCGACTTAAAAACAGAATGCAATGATTTGCAAATCTCATCAGTAAATACATCATTTGTCAGTAACGTAATATAGCTGATCCATTTAATTTAACCTTGGCGCAAGAAAAAGGTTCAAAGTAAAGCCCTGTACACACGATCGGTCTATCCGATGAAAACGGTCTGATGGAAAAAACAATCGCGTCAGAACGCGGTGACGTAAAACACAACGACCTGCTGAAAAAAACGAAGTTCAATGCTTCCAAGCATGCGTCAACTTGATTCTGAGCATGCGTGGATTTTTAACCGATGGACGTGCCTACAAACGATCTTTTTTTTCTATCGGTTAGGTATCCATCGGTTAAATTTAAAACAAGATTGCTTTTTTTAACCTATGGATAAATAACTGATGGGTCCCACACACGATCGCTTTGGACTGATGAAAACGGTCCACCAGACCGTTCTCATCGGTTTAACCGATCGTGTGTACGCGGCCTACGTGTTATGTTTTGCTGTTTATGGAAAATTTTACATCATCTTTTACAATAGAAATTTGATTTTGCATTATAAAATACAGTTTTATAAACAGCCATTAAAAACACAGTGTTATATATTGTATAATTCATCTACTTACGTAAATGTGTTTGTGTGTAGTTGATTTAAATTTTACAATGTATGTTTGCCATTGCATTACTCATATTTGCTGTTGCATTACTCATGTATTTATTTTTTAACAGGAAACTCGAGCATTGGCATTCTGAAGCACAGAGAAAGTTATTATATTTTCAGCTCCAAGGAAGCTGCTTCCATGTTTGCTCAAGATCCAGATCAATATATCAGTTTAATTGGAGAGAAAGCAAAACAGTGCGCAGAGCTCATACAGTTATTGGAGCTGCATCAGCAGTTTGCATCCATCACACCCTATTCCCAGGTAAAGAAATGTATAGCACAGATTAAGACCTGATGCTACCATCAGTACAACCAATACAAATGATATACAGTACATGTTTAAACAGATACTCAGGGTTGTTACATACTTTTATACATTATGCTAGCAATTTTGACACTTTTTCTGATATCTGAGTCTTATGTGGTGTGGGAAACCGCACCGGTAAACCTCAAGACTAATATTGAATCAGCATTAATCCCTTTTATAGGCTGTATTTATAAAAAAAAAAAAAAAAGATATGTTCATAGCTGTACCTGTCTGGATCTTTACTTTTGATAAATGGACTGAGGATTGAGCTATTTTTCTGCCAAGAGCAGGATGAAGATAGGATTGGAAAACTCTTAACTCAACTTGGGAGAAAATAGAGTCTATCTAGCAGTGCTGGCCCAAGATATTGTGCTGCCTGGTACCAAGAATGAAATGCTGCCCCCCCCCCCCCAAAAAAAATTACGCCCACCAAAATGCCCCCACATCCATTATTTTATATCATGATAACTAAAGTGGACCTATCATGGCTCTATACATGTATATAGAAGTATAAAAAGGACCTGTTATGGCTCTATTCATGCTATTAACCCCACAGTGGAGCGGAGAGCGGAACAGGAAGAGCGGTCGGGCGGCAATTAGCCCCACAGTGGAGTGGAGAGTGAAGCTGGCGGAATGGGATGGCGTGCAGGCAGGACATTTTGCTGCCCCCCTGAAAGTGCTGCCTGGTACAATGGTACCATCGGGTCCCATGGTAGGGCCGGCCCTGCTATCTAGGCCTGGCTTGGTTATGTGTGAAAGTTTGAATTAATTGTGATAAAGTTCACCTCCCTTGAAATTAAAAGACTTGTAGTCACCAAATCCGTCTTTTGGACCTACAGATCAATAAGACTTGCTTAAGGCTAACCCATGTAGATTGGTTTTATATGTCACTGTGTTACAGTTGTAAAGTGTAAAAAAAGAAAAAGTAAGATATTTAAAAATTTCAATGTAATAAAAATGTTTAAAGGTAAAAATATAACCTTCAAGAATACCCAAACAGTCCAGCAGTGATTACAATTATTAATGAATTCATTTAAATACAATACATTAATTAAATACAGTTACTGTATGTATTTGTAGGTACCAAACCATTTGTAATTTATAGCGGTAAGCAGAGAAGTAGGTAAGAATTAAATTCAACAAGCAGTTATCGGTTATCAATCAATACTTTAAACAAGCGGTAGATGTGGATCAGTGATTAGTCTGTAGGCAGGTGCAGTTAGCTACTTTGCCACTAGGTGACTCTGTACCAGAATAGTATCTGCTTACAGCAGACAGTGTATTTGGGTGCTAGTGCCTTTTAGGCAGAGCCCTCCTACAG